>NW_027529526.1:5048237-5213449 GCF_008692635.1 Crocuta crocuta
AAAAAAAAAAAAAAAAAAAAGAAGAAGAAGAAGAAGAAGAAGAAAATTCTGCCACTTGTTACAACATGGGTAGACCAAATACTAGATGATCTCACTTATATGTGGAATCAAGAACAAAAACAAAAACAACACCAAACTCATAGAAACAGTAGACTGGCAGTTGGCAGAGGTGGGGGGTGGGGGAGGTTGGCGAAATCAATGAAGGGTATCAAAAGGCATTAACTTCCAGTTATAAGTTAAGTAAGTCCTGGGGATGTAATGTACAACATGACTACTACAGTTAATAACACGGTATTGCATATTTGAAAGTGGCTAAGAGAGTAGATCTTAAAAGGTCTCACTCATCACAAGACAAAATAATTGTAGCAATGTGGTGGTGATGGATGTTAACTAGACTTTGAGTGGTAATCATTTCATAATATCTACAAATATCAGATTATTATGTTGTGCACATAAAACTAATGCAATGTTATGTGTCAATTATATCTCAACTTTAAAAGATAAATATAATAAATACACTATAAAGACAGAGACATAACAGTTGTTCCCAGGGCTTGAGGGTTCAGGGTGCAATTGACTGCAAAGGAGAGGCATGGTAGACTTGTGAGGACTGATGAATTTTGTATCTTTATTGTGGTGATGATGCAAGCCAATGTATTTGTCAAAGTTCACAGAGTTGTACACCGAAAATAGTGCAAATTTAAAATGATGTGCTTAAAAAGAGATTTTGGAGCTGGGACTCTGCAAGCTGCATTTTCCTTCATCAGGTGGTCTGGCAGAGAAGTTGTTTCCAAATTTCCAATTTGGTTCTGTTTTCCTAAGTTGGTCCGAAAGTTGTGGGTTATCGTTAAGCTGGTTCTGTTTTCCTATACTCCTCCAACAGTTTTGTCGCACCTTTTCAAAGATCCCGCATCAGCCCACCTCCCATTTCAGTGGTCTGGGCATCCTTCTCCAAGGTTCTAGATTGTCAGTGCCCCACCTACCATCTTTGTTCCTCAAGCCCTGAGGATAGTAGCTGTCTTCTTCACTTTCTATTTCTGCACTAACTGTGGTTCTCTTTCATCTTTTCTGAACCCAGTTTCTTTTTTTAATTTTTCAAAATTTATTTATTTATTTTGAGAGAGACAGAGACAATGTAAGCAGGGGATGGTTACAGTGAGAGGGAGAGAGAGAATCCCAAGCAGGCTCTGCACTGTAAGTGCAGAGCTGGATACGGGGCTCAAACTCACAGAACCATGAGATGATAACCTGAGAGGAAACCAAGAATCGGACACTTAACCATCTGAACCACCCAGGTGCCCCTATTTAGTCAGTTTCTATATTCTTTCCATTAAAATTATTTTTTACTGTTTTATTTATTTCTGAGAGAGAGAGAGAGAGAAAGAGAGAGAGAGAGACAGCGTGATCAGGGGAGCGTCAGAGAGAGAGGGAGACACAGAATCTGAAGCAGGCTCCAGGCTCTGAGCTGGCCGTCAGCACAGAGCCCGACACGGGGCTCAAGCTCACAAACCGTGAGATCATGACCTGAGCCGAAGTTGGATGCTTAACCGACTGAGCCACCCAGGCGCCCCTCCATTAAAATTATTGATGTGGTTTCTGTTTTACTGACTAAAAGTTGATAGGAAGCCAAAGTCTTTCTTATGCCGTACAAAGTCCTACATGATCTTCCCTCCTCATTACTTCTCAGACCTCGCCTCCAACTTCTCTTTCTCCTCCCTCACTGCTTCACAAAAAATAAAGCAGATAAGGGAACATGTTAAACCTCACCATAGAAATGTGGTCATCACCAATGTGGTCATTGGGTGGCTCAGTCCATTAAGTGTCAAACTCTTAATTTCAGCTCAGCTCATGATCTTGTAGATAGTAGGATCAAGTCCCACATTGGACTTTACACTGACAGCACAAAGTCTGCTTGGGATTCCCTCTCTCCTTCTTTCTGCCCCTCCCCTGCTCTCTCTCTCTCTCTCTCAAAATAAATAAACTATAAAAAGAAAAGAAATGTAGTCATCAAAATTCAAAGCATGGAAAACTCCAGTGGACAAATAATTTCTTTCCAATAAAGAAATTGCAAAAGGGGGAAAAAATTAAGGAGGGCGACGTCTAGATTAGAAGAGCCTTAAAACATATAAAAAAGCCAGCAAAAATAAAAGACATACAAACCAGCAGCAATGTGAAAACCTAATTCAAACCCTGATTTTATACAGACACCATACATACACATATATAATGGAGGAATTTGAACCATGACTGGATGTGAGATATAGGAATTAAGAAATTAATGTTAATTTATTTTAATTGTTAAAGGGGACTGTGGTTATGTTTAAAAGTCCTTCCCATATATGGGGAAATATTTACGGGCACATTGATGTTATAATACACGCGGGCCATGTAAGAGATGGTGCATAGATGTGGCAACATGGACCATTAAAGGATTATGGTTGAAGCCAAGTGTCTTTTTTTTTTAATGTTTTATTTATTTCTGAAACAGAGAGAGAGACAGCGTGAGCAGGGGAGGGTCAGAGAGAGAGGGGGTACAGAATCTGAAATAGGCTCCAAGCTCTGAGCTAGCTGTCAGCACAGAGCCGGACGTGGGGCTCGAACGTACAAACCATGAGATCATGACCTGAGCTGAAGTCAGACACTTAACCGACTGAGCCACCCAGGGGCCCCTGAAGACAAGTGTCTTAATTAGTCCGCTGGGACTGCTGTAACAAAATGCCACAGACCAGGTGGCTTATAAACAGCAAATATTTATTTCTCAGTTCTGAAGGCTGGGAAATCCAAGATCAAGGCCCCAGCAGATTCTGCATCTGGTGGGAGCCCCTTTCCTCAACTCACAGCAAGTCTTCTCACTGTGGCCTCACATGGCTAAAGAAGCAAGGGAATTCTCTCCACCCTCACTTCTAAGGGCATTGGTCCCATTCAGGAGGGGATGGCCCTTGTGACCTGACCGCCTCCCCAAGGCCCCACCTCAAAAGACCATCACTTTGAGGTTAGGTTTTGATATACAATTTTCTGGCAAGGCAGGGTTGGGGGGTGGTACGGAGGGCACACAAACTTTCCAACATGTAGCACCAAGCAATGGGTAGAAGGGATCCATTTTATTACATAAAGACTAGGTTGTTTGTATGTTTTAACATTATCCATTTGTCTTCAAAATCTGAGGGTCCCTATGTGAGGCAGTTAGGTCAAAGAAGGGCTCACAGGTGTCTGGAACTCATCAGAGCCATTGTGAAGAAGCATATAATGCAGTAGTTTCAACTGCAGGCTTTGGAAACCAACACCTGAGTCTACTACTATCTCTATGACCTTGGACTTCACTTCTCCAGGCCTTTGTTTCTTCAGAGGCAAAGTGGAGATACTAATGGCATCTCTTTCATGGAGTTGTCATAATGACTAAATGAATTAGTAGATATAAAGCACTGTCTTAGAATGTCATCTGTCCCAGTTTGAATAAGCACTCAAAACATGTCAACTGTTATTGTTATTATTATTACATAGGGAAACAAGTTGAAATGAATCACCAGGGTCTTGAAACACATGTATCCAAAATATGTTTTTAATCTTGATGAAGTTCACAAATGGTACAACATTGAGATTTCCTTAAACAAATTATACAGTCATGTTCTTAGACAACAAGGCAAAGCATCACCATTATCATGTGTCCCCAGAGGCCACAGAGGCAATGAATTATTGTCCCCCTAAGGTTTGGCAGAGCTGCCATGATCAACAGGATAGCTCTCAAAGAACCAGTCTGCTACCAGATAAGCCAATGATCGACGCCACCACCACACTTACTGCACACAGAGTCAAATATAAAAAGAATACACGATACATATGGAATTAGCTTATTTTGCATTCACTTTCATTCCTTGTAAGTGACAAAGGTGCTTTTTTTCAGTATCTATTGGGATGCAAACGTGTATCTTCCATGGGGCCTTCTCACCAACTGTTGTCAACAGAAATTAATAGAAGTGGTGAGTTCAGCTTCATGGTGACCTGAGATGGGAAAAAATAAAATAAAAAAGAAGAGGAAGGAGGAAGAGGAAGTAGAGAAGGAGAAGAAAGAGGGTAGGAGAATAAGGACAAGAAGGGAATAATCGCAATTATTATAAAAAGAACACAAAACGTACAGGAAAACAGCATTACAGCCTATGGGTATGAGATGTAGACAGACTTTTAAGGCAAATGACGGGAAAAAAAAGCAGTTATCCATCAGCAGGCATATTATTTCTCATTTCTCTTCTCAGAGAGATGACGCTGCGTGTCTGCAGCCTGTGTCAGTGCTCTGACTTCAGGCTGAGTTGTAGAAGAATCTCACTACTGAAAAAGGAAGCGTGTAATTGGAAAGAGGGGATCTAAAGACCTTACCCAGGTCCAGTGGGTTTCATAATGTGGATCATAACCCCCAAATCCCTTCCTCTCGCACTCGACAGTATAAGGGCAGTCACCTTCTTCCTGGAGTCAACTGAGCTGCTCAGGCATGAAGGTCCCTGCGGCGACGGCCAAAGGCTTCAGAGCCCACGTTGGTGGGCACGAAGTTGTTCTTCACCACACCCCCAGATCTGCTCAGCAAGCCTGCCAGCCGATGGGTCACACAGGTGGCAGTGTTGCAGGATCTCTTCTGGGTGCTGATGCTGATTTGCAAGATAGAGAAAGAAGAGAAGGCTTGTGGGCGAGAGGCTAGGGGCAGGAGCCTGCCCCCTGAGGCCCTCATAAAGAGAATTTCAGCTCTTTGGCACACCACTTAAGAATAAGTGTTTCTCCTAAATGTAATTATCAAAGCTGTTAGGAGAAATGGCCTGGCAGCTTTTGCTAGAAGCCCTGCCCAAAGACTTTCGTGAAAAAAAAAAACCCAGTGTCAATGTGATGAGTGCCGGCTGTCGTATGGAAGTGTTGAATCACCATACCAGACATGTGAAACTAATATTACACTGTATGTCAACTAAATAAAAACTTTAAAAAAGAAAAAAAGAAAAAAAAAACCCAGTGCATGCTATGAGGCATGTACTGAAACCCGCACTTACTGTCACTTACATACAATCCCTTTAGAACCAGGAAAAGTGGTCACCAAAGGCCCAGCCCTACTGCAAGACATGCAAGGAGCATATTGAAAACATACAGAAGCCACAGGCACCATCAAAACTGCTTTCCATGGGACACGAAAGTTCCCTGATGTCTTACCTGAAAGAGGCTGAGAGAAGAGGCATGCAGCATCCTCCCCAGAGGTGTTTACCTGCTCTTCAGCACACCTGTTCTTGATGGCGGAACTGGTTCACAGAGACCCCTCCCCAAGCCCTGTATCCAGCTACCCTGAAGCTAAAGCTTCTTTTAAGCATCTGGGTACTCTCAAGCCTCTGACAGGGACCAGAGTAATGACCACCACTGTGCAAATCCTTTTAGAAAATAGGTTTATTCATCAATGAGGGAGCATGAAGGATGAAGCAGAAATTGGAGGACTCTACCATGAAATCCTCTGGGATCTCAAGAAGCTTCCCTCACTCTTACCTCTAACCTGGCCTATGAGTCCTGCTCTCTTCCCTTTCGTCCTGAGGTCCCCCATATTTTCTGTCATAAGCAAAGCTACCAATACCAGCTTGAAGAGCAATCAAAGTGGAATCTGCATGCATTTAGTTGATCAGCGGGAGCAGAAGGGAAATCGGGAAGGGGTGGAAGGAGTTTGGTTGGCATCCTGGGGCACCCCAGAGTGGGGTTACCGGCCCCTCTCCAAGCCGCTGGCTATGTCCCTTTTCTTGCCAGGTGTTTCAGCCCCGAAGCCGATGCCAGAGAATGTATGAAAGTTGTTCAGGTCCTTCGAGTATGCGCCCAGCACACAGGTACTCAGATTACTGCACCGCTTAGCTCGGAAGCTGTCCAGGCTGCAGGGAAAAGACATGCTGGACAACACCATGCACCAGGCCTGCCCCTGAGGGCAGTCATGCAGAAGGTTAGACCAGGGAGGGGGCACTCTGACTGGGGGCGGGGGAGGGCAGGCAGGAGGGCAGCTCACACATCCTCCATTAGGAGAACTCAGGAGTTTGCTGAGCCAGGGCAGCGTGGGGAAGGGCAGCGTGGGGAAGGGCTGCGGCGGGGAAGGGGTGCCCTTTTCTAGCCTTCCACATGCTGCTCAGTCCTTCATGCTCTGCAGAGAGGTCCTTAGGGTAGATGCAGGTGCAGCACAAGCCAGGCAGTGTCAGGGCCAGGCCAGGGGCTAGAGCGAGCTCCAAGCTCAGGGGACACAGGGAGATGGGGCTGGGGAAGGGTGTCTGGCCCTGCAACAACATGCATGCCTCCACGGATCCTACACATCTCAAGACCCCAGACCTACCTCAGATACTGCGCTACCTGACCCCACCCTCTGCAAGGCCTTTGGCTTCACCTTGCAAATGTGCAGTGAAGGCTCCTTGTGGGTGTGAAAGAACAACACACACAGGTTAAATTTCTAAAACATCCTGAGATATGCTGAGTCCAACCCCTGGCTTCACACTTACCAGTCCCGTCAGCTGATGCTGGGAGTTCACCTTAGGGCAAGAGCAATTCCCTGAGTAAGTGCTTCTGTACCTCCCCATTTCATTTCCTAACAGCTTTCAGGAATGGATCTTTTTAAAAGTGTCTAACCACAGTCTCTTCAGCTACACCTGGACCTCTGTCTTCCTCGGAGCTTGAGAGTGACTGGGCCGCAGGGCCTGATGAACAACCACAGCCTCCTGGTGCCCTGGCCAGACGTTGTACTTCCTGGGATAGGTCCTTCTGGATATGCCAGGGCAGGGTGGGCAGGCTTACCTGGAGCCCTCTGTCTCCTGCTCCTGCTCCTGCTCCAGTTCATTTGTCTTCCCCTGCACATAGGCCTTGACCAGGGCGGCCAGCAGGAGGCGCCCTTCCTTCTCACTGAGTTCCGTGGGGTCTGGGAGGCTCTCCAAAGCAGACCTTGAGCAGGGAAGCAAACCCAATAGAGGCTCTGAGCCCCTGACTGCCTCCACCCCATGACAAGTAGCAAGGCTTCCGGGTCCCTGTGATCTACCCTGAGGATGTACCCCCTGCCCCCGACTCCCAACCCGCAAGACTGAACGCAGTGTCCACCTGAGGGTCTTAATTCACCAGTAGCCTTGCCACCATGGCCTTCAGAGGCACAGAACTGCCTCAGCCCAGAGGCAGTAGAAGGGGAGTGCTCTGTGGCTTCAGGCTGTCTCACCTGAATGGTGCCGCCTGGAGGCTGCCTGCCTGGCAGAGGACCAGGATGCTGAAAGCCAGAAAGGGGGAGGATTTCCCGAAGCCCATGATGCCTCTCTGTAAAGAGAGAATGATATTACCACTGCACCAAAACCAAGCAAGGCCTGGAGCCTACGGACCTAAGCGACTGCTCTGCCACGCCTATTTTGCCGCCTCAGGCAGGGTACCCCATGCCTCCATTCATTTGCCAGATGGGCTGCTGTGAATCGCAAAAGATACAGTGTAATGAATGGCTTTGTAGAGCAGAAACAAGGGTCTTAGGGTGTGGTGGAGTACTGTGGAAATCAGGGAGAAGCCACACATGACTGCGTGCATGCACACAAACCCACACCTTCTTCCCTATACAGAAACCAAGTGGGGACCCCCCAAATGTCGATTTGTTCTCCCATTGCTCCTGTCTTCTCAGGAACTTAGACATCCAGGACCACCTTCCCCTTTGGCGGCTGGACTTGCTCTAACGCATGGGAGAGGAAAGCAGGAAGGGTACCTTGGAAAGGAGCACTGATCTCTCAGTAACTGGGTTCGGATTTGGGGAAAATTTTTAAGTGCCAGTTACTGGTGCCTCTGGGCCCTGCCCGCCCAGTCCGGCTACGCTGGAGAGCAGTTTAGCAGGGGATGGTGGGCGCCAGCATCCAGAGGTGAACCCCCTGTCCTGCGCTAATGACTTCACAGCCCCAGGTCCCCGCCCGTGCTGCCGGCGCCTCACAGGAAAGCTCAAGGCTGCACCGTCCTGAGAATCCAACATGATCCCTCAGGACACAGACCGCGCAGGGCACTCCCAGACCAAACTCCAGCAGGATCCAGCGCGCCCAGGGGATCTAACGCAGGGGCCGCAGACCCGCCTACCTGGGCTCCGGAGCTGCCAGCGCCCAGGCGAAGCCCTGGGAATGCTTGCAGTTCCACCTGCGCTAATTAGAAGAAAATGCTCCGAAAGTCCCCATCGCCCTCCTTCCCCCGAGAGGGACACTGAGTTGGGAGCTCCTGCCATAGGTGGGCCGCAGTGCCCCTGAGAGGCAAAAGAAAGGCAGGTAGACGGAGCAAACTAGATGAACTAATCCAGAGGCAAGTTATTAGAGTGAGCGGAGGGGGAAGTTCCTCACCTGGAGACTGGAGTTTCTGGAGAGCGAGAGTGGCCGGTCCACCCCGTTGGACACAACGCCTGCTGCGGGCGTCTTCCCCGCGGAGCTCTCGGCTCTTATTCCAGCGACAGTGGGAGGGGGGTCCCCACGAGTCCGCGCGGCCAATCCAAAGTGGCCAGGACCGACCCAGCTCCAGTGTCGTCATTGCTCGCGCTCCCTGCTCTGGTTCTCTAGGGAGGGGAGCCATCCGCTCCGGCTGTCTTTTGCAATGAGGTCATTGCTTGGAGAGCGGGAGGGCAGGGAGGGGTGGAGAGCTTTCCACGACTTCCAGAAAGTGAGAGCCGATGGAGGGGTTTGAAGTCAGCCACAGTGAGGGGCTGGAGCTTCTCACTCACTTTCTTGGTGCCTGAACTCCGGTCTTGAAGCACCCCCTGCCACTCCAGCACGGACCCCATCTGGCCACCTGGACCCCCAGGAGTCCTGGGTTCTAAACGGGATCTCAGCTAAAATAGTCCATTGTGAAGGAGTTGGATGGGGCAGAGGTGGGAGGAGGGAGGGAAGAGGGGCCCTGAAAGATTGATCTCTGGACCATCTCGGGTGCTCCTGAGGTATCCTCTGCACTCCCCCCGACCCCCCAGGCCACCTGAGCCTTGGCACCCTGTGCCACGCAAAGTTGTTTTGCTTCTAGTCTGGGAGCCAAGCCTCCTTCGCCTCACTCTTCTGAGACCAGTAGGAGTGATGGGAAGGACTGGGGAAGGGGCTAAGCTGGCACTGGCTACACAGTGCTAGGCATTTCCCTCCAACTCCAGAAACCTCGACTGTGGGTTCAGCATCCTCTCCTCTAACCCAGGACCCTCCACCGCGGGAGTTGGTTTACACAGCTGTCCTGTGCTTCTGGCTTCTGTTTGCTAAGCTGCTGGGCTGGCACAGCCTGTGCCCGGGTTTCTACCTGTCTCACTCCATACCCCTTGCCCCACTTCTCTGAAGCGCGTCATTGCCGAGCAGGCGGGGGTCCTGAGCGGTTCCCGCAAAGGAGAGCCTAGGCTGCAAGCCATAAGGGGACACATCAGACTTTCATACTCGCGCCCCTCTCAGCTACAGGCCGGCTTGTGAGCGCACTCACGCTGCTCTCGGGTTGCACGTCCCGGGCTCACACACTTGGTCCCCAGCCACCAACCCTGCCTTTCGCATCCACACACGGACACTCCTGTCAATAGCCGGCACTTGCTGCAACAGACGCGCCTTCTCGAGTTGTTTGCAATCGAGCGCGCGCGCAACAACCCAAACCAACTTCTTGCAGACCTGAAAGCAACCCCGCGACTTTCTGCTTTAGGAAACAGACATGTTTTACCTACACAGGGGTGCACATTGTTGCTCGAGCACGCACATCCGGGCGCATGGACTCAGCCTCTACCTTCTTTCCTGAGGAAAGGCAGTTTCTGGGGGTCGGCGCTGCAGGCGCTCACAGCACCTGGGCGGGGGAGATCCCAGGCTCTTACAGGAAGGGGCGCAGAATGGGCAGGCGGGTAGACGCAGTGGGGAAGAAGTGAAGTATCACCCACCCTCGGGACCTTAGGCTAGCCCTTTCTTGGGATGGGGACTGTGCCCCCCGAAGCGCCCTCTGGCCCCTCCTAACTTCGGGTAGCCTTTAGAGAAGCCTAGCCCGGGGGTGCAGGGCAGAGGGCGGAACCGGAGGCTCGCGGCATCCCACCCGCCGGTGCTTCCCGCTTCTGCAGATAAGAAAGGCGCTCAGAGGCTGCCCTGTGGGTCTGTCGTTTGCTGTTGCAGGACCCTGCCTTCGGAGCGACGACGGGTTGCCCTCTAGCACCTGGGCAACAGAAACTCCAGATAACATCCCAAAGAATCGTGCCCATCAAAGCCAGCGACACTCGCCGGACCTCCTTGCTACCCCAGCAGGCAGGGTTCACAGTGGCTTCATGACCCAGAGTCGCCCCTAGGCCCCGAACGCAGCGTGGCACCTATACAGTGGCTCAGGGCCTTAGCGGAGGCGAAGCGGGACTCTTTCCAAAGCCCTGCAATTACGACAGACTTCTGCGTCCTCTTGCGGATTTTGGCAGGAGTGGAAAGGCACGGCTGGGAGGCACTACCTGACAAACGCCTCTGCCCTCTACACCGCCTCTTGGACCACTGTGGCAGTCTCTGAGATCTGGTAGAGCCTGTGGTCCGCTCTAGCAGTTCGGGGTTTATCATACCCCCACCCCCAAGCCTGAGCTCTGGCGACAGAGACATAGCTAGGCCTGCGTTGGGGACGAAGATGAAGGGGGAAGGGTCGGAGAGAATATCCGTAAAGCCCCAGACCCTAGAGCCCCAAGCTGCCAAGCCTGGACGAAGTTAGTGGCACGCTGAGCCTGGGAAGCAGGCGGGGCGGGGCATCCCCCGAGGAGCACAAATATGAACTTGGGGGAAACTGAATCCTAGGGTTTGAGGGCTGAATTGGGATCCGCTGCGCTGCCACCGAGACGGGTCCCCAGCTGTGTCCTCTGCTGCAAAGGGGCGGTGGATTCCCCACCATCCTGCAAAGAGCTGCTATGCTGGGAACCATAGGCTGGAGTATCTTTAAAAGACTGTGGGATTCCGCTGCCTGCACTTTAACAAGAGTGTGCACCCGACCCAGAGGCAGATCTTAACATCAATATACCTGGATCCGCACTTTGAATGTCTTCTTGCCAGCTCCAACAGGGCCGGCTATTTTAGCTCCAAGCACCCAGAATTATTTGACATAATCTTCTTCCTCCTGTCTCTGCACAGTATCTGGCGCTTAGTAGGTGTACAGCAAATGCTCAGTGAAGGGGGGAGTGAGCGAGAGGATGAATGAATGAAGAGTTCCATGAATTCATTTCAGTAAGAGTCAGCAAGAGTCAGCAGTAAAAGTCAGCAGCCAGGTTGAACTAAATAGACCCAATTTAGATCCATTAGATAGCAAAACAGATCGTTGATCCAAAGACGCACCTCTTTATTGAATGGAAGGAATCAGTGTCCTGGAATCTGTTAGGAGACAAAGTACTGAGGGATTCTCTTCAGATGCTCATCAACTCAAAAAGCATACAAAGCAGTTTTCCTCACCCCATCCTTGTCTTATATCAGTGCGTGAATGGAAGAAAAAGTCAATACAATAACTTGCTTTCTAAATTGAGAAAATTACATTTTGATTTCCCTGGAACTGTTCTGAGCTCCAAGGCATCTCCAATCAAACCAGCTAGCATAAAGATTTATAAAGAATAGTTTCTTGGGAATATCTTGTGCTTTTAAATTTTCTCAAGTATTTTGATGTTCACTTTAACTATCTTATGTAATTTCTTTTAAATTTTGAAACTGCTAGTCTTACAGTTTTAGAAAGAAACAGGTTCCATGTACTAAACTTTTTGAAGTTTATTTTCATTTATTTTAACCTACCCTCTGTTTTCTTTACAATTTCCCAGGAGAAATATTCCTTAGAAAAAAGTTTCATTCATACTGCAAATATTTATTGAGGGCCTACTATGTGCCAGACATTGTTCTAGGTACTAGCAATTCATGGTGGACAAAACAAAAACTCATGCCCTCCTGATGCTTGTATTAAAATGATGTATTTAATAGAAATCCTTGTATATCATCTTGTATATCACATTCTCCCAATGTGATAATATCAGATATGTGTTTGTCAGAAGGATATTCAGGGTTTACATTATTAAACAATGTAATATTATTATTCCCAGCTAAGGCACATAGTGTACTTTGATTATATTTCCTTCTACATTTCTTTCACTTTTAATCAGTAATTTCATCACTTTCCATTTGTTTAATTTTCTTTATGTTCATCCCAGTTTATTCTTTTTTCCATGATCCCATTTGTTCCTCATTCTCTCACTTTGGTGGAGCACATTCACCATTATATGACAGATAGATTTTCTGGAGATGGAATAGGAGGTTGGAAATCATTTTCGTTCAGATTTTGAAAATATTCTCCATTGGTTTGTATTTCCAGTGTGGAAATTCATTTCTTTCTTTCTTTTATTCTTTTTGACATAGGCATTCGAGTTCTCTCTCCCCTCCCCCCCCAGAAACTTCTCATCAATGTTTTATTTATTTATTTATTTTAATTTTTTTTTTAATGTTTTATTTATTTCTAGGAGAGAGAGAGAGAGACAGCACGAGCAGGGGAGGGTCAGAGAGAGAGGGAGTCACAGACTGAAACAGGCTCCAGGCTCCGAGCTGGCAGCCAGCACAGAGCCCGACGCGGGGCTCGAACCCACGAACTGCGAGATCATGACCCAAGCGAAAGTCGGACGCTTAACCGACTAAGCCACCCAGGCGCCCCTTCTCATCAATGTTTTAAAATATCATGATGATGTGCCTTGGTGTAGATCATTTTTATTTGTTAGTAGTACTAACAGAACATTCATAATACGAAAATTCATGTCCTTCACGTCAAGAAAAGTTTCTTGCTTTATTTCTTTGATAATTTCCTTTCATTTTGTTTGTTTGTTTCTTTTTTGTTGTGGTTGTTCAACATTCTGCAAGTATTTTTTTCAAATTTTCATTGTTTTTTAAATTCTCTTGATAATATTTTTAATTTCCAAGAGGTTTTTCATTTTTATTTTGGGACAGTTACTTTTTACACCCTTCTGCTTTTATTTAATGGATACAACATCTTCTCCTAGGTGTCTGAAGCTGCTGAACATAGGTTTTGTTTTTCCCTAGGGGAAATATGCCCTAAGGAATATTTCCCTTAGGAAATTTGTAAAGAAAACAGAGAGAAAGTTCAAACCTGTTTGGTACTTCTCACATTAGAGGGTAGCCTTACATTTTTAGTTCTCCTTGACTGCTGATTTCTATTTATGAGGAAAGTTCTAAACTGTTAATCAGAATATGGAGATGGTGGAGTTGGCTATCAGTGGGCCTGAATATAGAGTGATTAGATGGAAACAAGCTCCCCATTTTATTGGAGGAGGGGCTAAACTATGAGTAAGTATAAGACTTTTCTCTTGGCTTTTGGTATACCCTAAGAGTCTTCCAATCTCCTGCATGGGTCAGTGGGATGGAGGTTGAGGTAGAGTATAAGCCAATGAGTAGGAAAGGAGGCTGAGTTTTACCATTCATTATGGTAATCATTCTTCTCTGGGACCCGGAAGGGATAGTCATCTCATTGCATAGGATATAGAAAGAAGTCCTGGGTCTAAGTACTCCTTCTAAAGGCTTCCAAGCACTCCAGTCTTCAGCCCATCTTGTATCTCCAACAACAGAGGCAACCAACTGATTATAATCCTAAGTTTGTCCTGGGTCCTTTCTTCTTGATGGATTTCTCTACCCTACTAGAGTTTATACTAGAAATATATGCCTTTACAATGCTTTCTCTTCTACTAAGGCAGTTAAGAAGCCTGGTTGAAGAATGGGAAATCCAGACATCTTTGCAGAGCCTTCAAATTAGACTCAATTCATTGGGTACTTGACCTCAGCTAAGTCCCACTCCCCATCACAGGCCACCTGCCTAGAGGCTTTTTTTTTCCCCCCCAAAAACCCCAGAGAAATAGAGATGCCAACATTTAACTCACAGAAGTCCCTTCTAGAGAATATTTTTAGAGTTGCCTGTCCCTGCCAGAGAATGAGCAAAGCATGGTGGCCCGGACCCAAGCTGGTCACTCTGAGAGATGGACAGACTCAGTGAATGACGTCAAGGAATTACTCAGGTTGGGTTCCTCTGATGATTAAAATTCTCTCTTGGCTCAGACTTGCAGGACCAAAATTGACTCTCTCCTTCCTGTCTGAGAGCATTGTTCCACACTACAAAGGAAGTAGAAATACAGGTCCTTAAAACTTTCTCGTAAAGCTAATTAGAGTAAAATCTCCTGCATTCAACACTTTCAGAAAAATGAGAATTTTGGTAAATTCTCAGGTAAATGAAACATACTTTAAATGAAAAATGCACCTATTTAAAAGTCATTTTGGATGGAAACCCTTTTTAATGCGTACATTCTCCTCTTAACCTTCTCTGGATGACTCACAGCCATCGTCAAAAGAACCTCGGTCACAGTGCTGCATCCTGAGGAAGGGCCTGAGTTAGGGAGGCCATTTACCTCCATACCTGCTGACCCCAAATGCTGTGGATTTTAACTCTTGGTCCATCATTTTTAGTTATTCTATATTCATCTTAGCATGTTAGTTATTCATAGCTGCCTATGAGATCTTCTTAGTCACCATCTCAGGATCATGTTTTTGATTTTTGATAGTTTCTTCTAGTCACTATTAATATATCTGCCCCATGACCCAGGCCCCGTCTACCCAAATTTTCACCACCTGAATTTTTACCCAAATTCAACACCATCAAGAAAACAAAAGGGACATACTCAGTAGAACTGGCTGGAGCAAATCAAAAGGAGGATTAAGGGAAAGATCTGAGTATCTCTCGTAGGAGTAATGCTAGAGAGCTCTAATGCATTTCCCTAACTTTTCTGGCCTTCAGTTATGTCCTATACAGAGAATGTTTCCGGGTAAGTGTTTCTATGGTGTTAAAGAAATATAAGATAGGCCATAGGTCCAAAAAGAGGGTCTTGCGTAACAGTGCTGTCCAACAGAACTTTCCAAAGTAATGGAAATGTTCCATATCTGTGCTGTCCAATGCAATAGCCACTAGCCACATGTGGCTCTTGAGCACATGAAATGTAGCTAGTATAAACAAAGAGCTGAATTTTTAATTTAACTTAGCTTCAATTAATTTAAATGTAAATAGCCATATTTAGCTAGTACTGGACATCACAGTCTACAGGATCGAGTAGGGGTTAAATGCACAGATTCTACAGCCAGACTGCCTGTTGTTCGAATTCTGGTGCTCACACTTCCCAGCTGTTTGACCACAAAGAAGCCTCTTGAATCTTCTGTGGTCCTCCTTTGTGAAACGGGGATAGTAATATTGCCTATTTCATAGGGCTGCCAGAACTCTGTAGAAAGAATGCCTCGGAATTGTCCCACCCAACAAATGGTAAGTTATCTATCCACCAACGCCAGTCCATCATCAGTTGAAGGGTGCTTCCCAGAGTGCAAACTCCGCAGCACATCTAGCCAGTGCTGCATGGCCAGGCTTTCACAGCCAGGGAAAATTCCCAGGCAGAGTGTCACAGGGGCTTGCAGTGGAAACCTACAGGTGTAAATGGAACAGGTAAACAGTGGCAGGGCACAAAGACAGTCTGCTATAATCATAATAATAGTATAAAGAGTCTGCACTCCTTAATGACCCTCCCTAGAAACAGGCAGGAATAAGTTTCTCATCCATAATATGTTGTGAAAGATTAGCAAAACAGGTTGTTATATGCTGATGTCACCTCCACCCGTCTGATTTTTAAGGTCTTTTCTCCGAGTATCTAGAAAGCCCTTCGGTAGCCCCTGAGTCCTAGGACCAGTTAACTTCAGTGCCCCTTTCATCAGTAGACAAACACACAGAAAAAAGATCAGTGCTCTCTCTTCTCTTGCAGCAATAGATCAAACCCATACAGAAGCCTGCCATTCAAAGGAAAATATAAAGGACATGCTGTTAGAGACTTATTAGTTCTGGGTAAAGGCCAGCAGTGGCAGTGGGGGGAGTGGAGGTTGGGGGGACTCTCAGTCATGATTTATTAGTTTTCACGGATCAATTGGTTATTTCTTGTTGAATAGACTGTATTTTCTCAAACCTCACATCTTAAAAATTTCCTTGGCCAGGAAATTACTGGAGAATTTCTTCTGCTTATTATTAAAGATAATGATATCAGGCTTTTTTTTTTTTTTTTTTTTTTTTTTTTTTTAAAAATTTTTTTTTTTGTAAATAAGTGTTTTCATCTCTCAACCTTGGTGGGTTAAAATTAAATTTTCATACTCATTCCTGAAAGGATGGAGGGCTATGGGAGATGGTAGAATGACTCTTAGCAAAAATGTTAATTGTTAACATTTGATACTGTATTTGTCAGAGTGCATTGTGTCATATGATAGAGTCCTCTAGGCTAATTTAAACAGGTTGGCATTTGTTACAGGGTAGTGAGTAGCTTACAGAATTTTTTAAATGGCCAGGAAATCAGGTCTGGATGCCACACAGCCAGGAATACACAGCCAGGAGAAACCAACCACACCATGGAAATGTTCCAGTAGGAAGTCCATTGCTGTTCACCTATAGCAGTTTTGACTCTAGGTGACTACTCTGTGACTGCCCCCACAATATCCTGTCCCTCTTACACAGCAATCATCTTAAAATGCTCATGCTTGCCTTCTCAGTGTTCAAGAATGTCCACTTGTTCATGAATGACTGCCAGAACCTACATTTTGTGTGAGACTCTAGCTGCAAGAAGACTTGAGAGGAAATGTTTTTAATTTTCTAATCTCTAAAAGAAGCCTTGCAAGAAGGGGGTTGGGTAGATATTGAGTAAGCCACATTCAGCTTCACTTGGGTGTTTAATAATCCCCTCTAACTCCAACTCCAAAAAGAAATTTTAGGGTTTATTTTTCCTATCGAAACCTATTTGTCCCCTACCTTTACCCAGAATAGTAAATGGCAGCACCAATAGCTTAGTGTATTCAGCTCACAATCTAGGTATAATCCTTAATTCCTCCTTTCCCTTCATCTATATCCAGTCCATCAGCAAGTCCTATTAAGTCAATCCTCCCCACCCCAAACACATCCCAAATCCACCCATTTCCCTCCATCTCCACTAGAGTCTTAGTCCATTTGAGTTACTATGACAGTATAACACAGACTAGGTAGTTTATAAAACACAGAAATTTATTTTCAGTTTTGAAAGCTGTAAATCCAAGATAAAGGTACTAACATGACCAGAGGGAGCCCTTTTCTGGGTTGCAGACTTCTCATTGTATCCTCACATGGCAGAAGGGGACAAAGGAGCTCTCTGAGGTCTCTTTTCCATGGGTATTAATCTTATTCATGAGGGCTCATGACTTAACCACCTCCCAAAGGCCCCGTCTTCTAATACCAGCACACTGAGTGTTGGGATTTCAACATTTGAACTCTGGTAGGACGCAACAATTCAGACCATAGCTACTAGGAACCCTTGTCCAAGACACCATCATCTCTTGCCTGTACAATCCGAGGAATCTCTGAACTAGTCTCCTGGATTTGACTGTTGCCTCTGTAACCCCTTCTCCACACAACTCTCACAGTGATCTTTTAAAAGCATAGATTGTACTGAGTCATTTCTCTCCTTACAACTCCCCAATATAATTAGGATAAAATGTAAATACTTTTATATAGCTTTTAAAAGCGATGTGATCTACCTTCTATCTGTCTCTCAATATCCTCTGATGGCAGTCTCCCCTCACCCACATACCCACACTGGCTTCCTGAAAAGTCCTAAGCTGACAAACCAAGACCTTTCTCACCCCAGAGCCTTTGCATTTGCTGGTTCCTGTGCCTAGAAAACTCTTTCTTATCTGTCAATCTTACCCTTCTATGACAACACCTCCACCTAATACACACACACACACACACACACACACACACACACACCACTCTTTTGATGTGCAGCTTCTTATCATTCCTTGGTTTTCAACTTAAAAATTTGGGGTGCATGAGAGGCTCAGTTGGTTAAACATCTGACTTCAGCTCAGGTCATGATCTCACAGTTCAAGCCCCGCGTCAGGCTCTGTGCTGTCAGCTCAGAGCCTGGAGCCTCCTTCTGATTCTGTGTCTCCCTCTCTCTCTGCCCGTCCCCACCATGCTGTTTCTCTCCCAAAAATAAATGTTAAAAAAAAAATCAAATGTCATCCAATTAAAAGACCTCCCCTAATCCCCCATCTAAAGAAATCCCTTCAGTCTCTCTGTGATATTAATCTGTTTTACCTCCTTTCAGAACTTACCCTTCTTTGAAATTATCCCTGAAATCTACTTATTTGTATATTAACTTGTCTTCTTTCACTAGAATGTTAGCTCCTTGAGAGCAGCCTTCTTGCATATCTTGTTTACCAGTATCTCTGGTACCTGAAAGTGCTCAGCACAAATTCTGGCCTGATAAACATCTGAAGAATCATGGAAGCACCTGAATGCTGATTCTGCAAAACTTAGCAGTGTGCTAAGGGCTCTACTTAGGTCATTTTACATAATGTGTATGTATTAGTCTGTGTTTTCCAGAGAAACAGAACCAATAGTAAATATTATAGCCAATTACTATAAGGAATTGGCTCGCATGATTATGGAATCTGAGAAGTCCAAGATCTGTAGTCAGCAAGCTGGACACCCAGGAGAGTAGATAGTATAGTTGCAGTCTAAATCCAAGCTTGAAGGCAAGAAAATACTTGGATCAAAACCACCCAAGCAGAGAGAAAGAATTCTTTCTTTGTTTTTTAAAAAATTTTAATATTTATTTTTGAGAGTGACAGAGAGACAGTGTGAGCAGGGGAGTAGCAGAGAAGAGAGGAAGACACAGAATCTGAAGTGGGCTCTAGGCTCTGAGCTGTCAGCACAGAGCCTGATGTGGGGCTCAAACTCACAAACTGTGAGATCATGACCTGAGCCAAAGTCAAACGCTTAACCAACTGAGCCACCCAGTCACCCTGAAAGAATTCTTTCTTATTCAGCCTTTATTATATTCAGGTTTCAATGGATTAGATGAAGCCCACCCACACTGGGGAGGGCAATCTGCTTTACTCAGTCAACCAATTCAAACGTTAACCTCATCCAGGAACACCCCCATATACACACCAGGAATAATGTATGACAAACATCTGGGAAGCCTGTGGCCCAGTCAAAATTAGACATATAAAATCAGCAATCACACCTCACAACAACTCTATGAAGTAGATACTGTTATCCTTGCTTTCCATTTGCGAAAACCAAGGGTAGCCCAATGTCACTCACATCTAATAAGCTTAAGAGCAGGATTTAAGCATAGACAGCCTGACTCCAGAGCCCACACTTTAAATATTTATGTTTATTTCCCTCTTTCATAGCAATTGTAGATATTTATGGAGAAGCAGAATGCTCCAGATAAATAGTTTCCTGAGCTCAACCAATTCAAATAGGGATGGAAAGTAGAGCAAACTCTAGGCAGACCCACCTATCTCCCCAAGTACCCAGACATAATTATTATAGAAGGCTCTTAGGGGATCACATTCACTCTATTATAGACCACCATATTCCTTTGGGCATCTCTTTTTATCTTGTCAGTATATCTGAATACCATGGCAGCACCTTTGAACTTTTCAGAGAGAGAGCCTCTAGTCCCAAGACCAGAGACTCTGATCTCCTTAGTTGACTACCTCTCCGCTGTGAATGGATTGTGTGGGTCAGAGATGATGTTCATTTTCCAGAATGGAATCAATAAATGAGCTGTCAGGTACAGGAGTCAGAATTTACCAAAAATCTTGACCCAAGGACAACAAATGTGATATTCCAATTGAAACTAGGTTCTAATCCTGAGAAAGTAAAAATGCTATGCAAATTTCTGTTCAGAGATGGACACTGTTTAGAACAGTGCCTGGCACACAGTAGTCAGTAACTATATATTTGTTAAAATGAAAAATAGTGATGTAACAATTTTTTTTATTGTTTGTCAATTTGTTTTGTTTATTCATGATCACCAGTGCCTTGTTGGATCATTGATGTGTTTGTGATCTGAACTTAGGAAAAACTGCATTGTTTTGTACAATAGAGGGATAAAAAAAAAAAAAGTTGACGTTCCCTTCGGGCAGCCTGGAAGGAATATGTGAAAGTAAGAAACAACTCAAGCCTCAGTACTCACAGGGGTCAAGAGCTAGTGAGAAAGATTTCTTGATAGTTAGGGGATGAAATGAAGGACAAAACAGGGGACCAAAAAAAGGGAAAAGAACAAAAATCCCTCATATGAAAATTTACTTTGCTTATTTGGCAAGCTATGATGTGACTTCTCCCTTTACCCCTATATCTTTAGTACAATTGATTATAATTTTTTTCTGCTTGGTTGAACTGGATATTTTTGAGAAAATCCAGGAAGAGTGTGAGCTTTATCCCAGACTCCACATGAGGAAGAATCAAAGAGAGCACACACAAAAACTTAAACCTAGAGATGATGAGGCATGAAATCAGGGTTTGAGCTGACTCTATCTTATAAAGCAGCTGGAATAGGTTGGTAGAGCTCACCTCACATCTGGGGCTACACCAGCATCAGGGAAGCCTTCAATGAAGAGATTTCTCAAGGTTATTGCCTTCCATTCGGTAGGAACAGGAGTCATCCCCCATCCTTCTCTCCTGTGAGATCCCACTGGGAGTTGTTCACTGGAAAATCTTCATGACATTGTATCAACCCCCTTGGACTCACCATGCCGTGGGATGACATATAGAAATCTGAGCACGGCAGTGACTTACAAGTATCTTATTGCAAAAGAAATCCAGTAGAAGGCAAAGCTCTCGCCTTCCCTTCCCTACTAAGAGCTTCAATGTTCTTGGGGCGCCTGGGTGGCTTAGTCGGTTAAGCGTCCGACTTTCGCTTAGGTCATGATCTCGCAGTTCGTGGGTTCGAGCCCCGCGTCGGGCTCTGTGCTGACAGCCAGCTCAGAGCCTGGAGCCTGTTTCAGAGTCTGTGTCTCCCTCTCTCTCTGACCCTCCCCTGCTCACGCTGTCTCTCTCTCTCTCTCTCTCCTGGAAATAAATAAAACACATTAAAAAATTAAAAAAAAAAAAGAGCTTCAATGTTCTCATGTGTCATTTGGTAATTGAGATTGTCAATTAGTTGCCTCTTTTCTGGTCCTCATTTTCCTCCTCTCTTTCAGCTCACCTCAACCTTCAGCCCACACAATGGAAGTCAACAAAGTGAGGTAACAGCTTTCTATGTGAGTCACTCTGGGTGACACTGTGTTCAAAGAGCACTGTGGGGAGAGTAGACAGAGTCCTCCAGGCAAGTGTTTCAGCCGTCCAAGAACTGGCATGCAGCCCAAGAAACACTCTCACCTGATGACGAACTAGTAGGATGAGTCCTGGAGGAAATAGTTCCCAACAGCCAGAGAGACTCTTGGCTCATGCACAGCAATGCTCTTCACGATTAAAAATGTTGTCATCATTCACGCTGCAATGTAAAATCCTTTTGCGCCGTGCTCAGATTTCTATAGGCTTCCATCTACTCTGCATATTAAAGATAGGACCCTTCCATGAAAAGGTGACATTGCTAAGTTACTATTCTGCCTGAACAGTCCTAAATAATGGACAGAAAATGCTTTGGGGCCCTCAAAGGGCAAATGCAAGGAGGGAGATTTCTATGAGCTATCTCTTTGCTGAGCACTCAGAGGAAAATTATAAGTGGTTGGAAGAAGGCTTTGTTTTCTAAAAGACTTTTAGTTATTCCTAAGAAATCCCTCTGCTTATTCCCGGAGAGAGGTCATCTCTTAGATGCTGTCAGTCAGACAGAGATCAGCAGCAAAGAGAGGTGCTCAGAGAGATTTCCAACTAATGCGGCCAGAGGAAAACTGCCAAAGAAGCAGGGCTCCTTAGGATAAGTAAATTGAAGGATATTTGGGGGATAAAAATAAATCCTTTTTGAAAATGAAAGACGGAAGGATGCTGTATATACAAATTACCCTGAACATCAAATTCTGAACAACATCGCCATGGCTGGCCATGCAGAGCAATGACGCAAATAAAGATCTTCTCAGATATGGTTGCTAGACCTTTCCTCCAAAGGTATGTATCCTGTTTCCATCTCATTCTCCTAGGACTTGCAATACAGTGCTCTTAAAGATTTCACTTTGGTCATAATCTCAGTGGATACAGATTGGGAACTTTGGGGTAGGGACTTCTATAGAGAGACTGGGGAAATACAACCTAAATACAGAGACTGGCAGTGGAGAGGTAGGTCGTCTCGCCTACTCGGAGAGAACGCCGTGCCAGATTCTTATTTCCAGAAGTAATCAGCACTATCAGATCTCATTGGTGAAACAAGTGATAAGGAATCTACAAGGGTAGGAGGGACCACTCAAGAGTCTGAAGTTTTTCAAGTCACAGAATATGGATCACACCTCAACACCAAACCAGAAAATGGGTGAAACTGGAGCCAACCTCCCCCATCGCCACCCTGTGAAAGTGAAGCTGAAAATTAGAGTATCAGAGTTGTATCTTCATGATGGAGTAGCCAGCTAGCCAGCTAATCAGTGAGGATCAACAAAGAAGTTCAGTACTGTGTAGGGTCATAAGAGAAGTAAGGAGAGTACTAATTGGCTGCTAGAGGATCCTGAAACACTGGCTCCTAGATATAACAGTAAATAAAATTAAATAAATAAATAAATAAATAAATAAGGCACTTGGGTGGCTCAGTTGGTCAAGTGAGCCCCGCTCACACTTTGTCTCTCTCGCTCTCAAAATTAAACAAAAATATTTAATAAACAAACGACCAAATACATAAAGGTGGTCTGGAAGCACCTGGTCTGCACAGTCAGTTAAGCATCCAACTTCAGCACAGGTCATGATCTCACAGTTCATGGGTTCAAGCCCTGCATCAGGCTCTGTGCTGATAGCTCAGAGCCTGGAGCCTGCTTCAGATTCTGTGTGTGTGTCTCTCTCTCTGCCCCTCCCTTGCTCATGCTCTGTCTCTCTCTGTCTCTCAAAGAGACATTTTAAATAAATGTTAAAAAAAATTTTTTTAAATAAAAATAGAAAATAAAGGTGGTCTGAGGGAGAGGATCTACAAGGATTCAAATAGGAGGTGAGCAGCTGACAAGTAGTCTGAGGATCATGACAACTTCAGGCCCTCTAAGGTGGTAGGACAGACACTATTAGGATCTATTCTGCCACAGTGAGACTATTCTACCGGAGAGGGTTCATAATTAAAATAGGCAAACAGGGGGGCACCTGGGTGGCTCAGTCAGTTAAGCGTCCAACTTTGGCTCAGGTCATGATCTCGTGGCTTGTGAGTTCGAGCCCCACGTCAGGCTCTGTGCTGACAGCTCAGAGTCTGGAGCCTCCTTTGGATTCTGTGTCTCCCTCTCTCTGTCCCTCCCATGCTCATGCTCTGTCTCTCTCTGTCTCTCAATAATAAAAATGATAAAAAGTTTTAAATTGGGCAAACAGGAAATATAAGACAGAGGCTGACAATGGTTTTGTTGTAATTCTTAAAGAACTCAAGAACAAACCTCCAAAGACCCAAAATCTCCTGGTTGAGTTCTAGAGCACTAAACAAGCAGTAGGGAGTTCCTATGCATTTTATAAGTCTTGCCTACCCTTCCCTGTTCCACCCCCAATCTCTACTATTCTGTCTACCAATTAGGTACCTGAGTCCCCAGGCTCAGCAAAGTAATGTGTATGTTCAGTACAAAAGTGGTTCAGCAGCAAAGCTCAAAAACAAACTGACTTCATTATTTCCCAGGGCACATAGTTCCTTTAAAGTAGGGCCACTTATAAAAGCAATAATAACAGCAATGGAAGACAATATTTACTTCATAACTTCCTACAACTAAGCTAAGGGCTAGTATTTGTTACCTATTATGTAAATCTTTTTTAAAAAATATTTATTTATTTTTGAGAGAGAGAGAGAGACAGAAACAGAGCATGAGCAGGTAAGGGGCAGAGAGAGAGGGATGTGAAACATTTTACAGTTCACAGAAACTTAAGTCAATCTGAAGCAGGCTCCAAATTCCGTACTGAAAGCTCAGAGCCTGACATGGGGCTCAAACTCACGAACTGTGAGATCATAACCAAGTGAAGTCAGGCATTTAACCGACAGAGCCACCCAGGTGCCCCTGTAAATCTTTATGACAACCCAATGAGATATGTCCCATTACTGGTCCCATTTTACAGATGAGAAAAAACAGAGGCTCAGAAAAATTATGCAACTTTCCCAAAGTCACATGGCCAGTAGCTGCATGTGACATATAAAGAAAACTGGCTCATTCAATACTCCAACTTATTTCTGGTATAACACCCAGTATTATAGAGGCTGGAAAACTAGAAACTACATTACCAAGATCCCCTTGAAACTGGGCTCCATGTGCAGACTAGGTTCTCACAAGTAACACCTGGAGGCAGAAGCGATTAGGAGGAGCCTCCAGGTGTGGGAGATTGCATGTGGTTTCCTCATGTGTTTCTTCCAGAGCAGCTGTGTGGGACTAAGTTCTGGTCCCCAATGTCGTAACTACTGCACCAGCTGAAGCAATGCAATTCCCCTAAAACAGCACGTTGTGTGATGTGCTTGAGTGTTTCTCCAAGCTGTTGTGTTCTTGACTATGTAGGAATCAGGCTTGGTTCCTTGGGCTCTCCAAAGTTCCTTTAACCTATATGATCTCCACTAACGCTTTGTACTTAAATAGGAAAGAGTGAGTTTTCTCATCTACATCTCAAAACGCTGAATAATCACCATGAGAGCTAGGATTCAAACCCAGGCTCATCTGACTTAGAGCCCCAACACTTAACCTGAGAGACAAAGACAGTCTTACAATAGGGGATTCTATCAAGCAATATTTAACTCGACTTTCTCTAATCACTTAAGTTTCTGGGAACTATACAATGTTCCACATCCAGCTGACCACACATGTTCTTCCTTCACATGTCAGAAGTCCCTCTACCAGGAAGCCTTCACGATGCCCCCACTCCTGTTATTTTAACCTAAGGCACCCTATGGTTTCCCTACTCCAGCATTTACCTATTGGACCTGCTCATTTCATTACTAAACTGTAAGGTCTGCGAGGGCAGGGCCCAGACATATCTTACTCCCCTCTGTATTTCCAACACTTATCACAATGCCCGGCATAGAGTGGGCAGTCAATAAATATTGTGGCAGGTGAGTTCTCAACACCCACCTGCCACAGAAAAATAAATAAATATATCAATATGAGAGGTGGTGGGTGTGTTAATTAACTAGATGTGGAATCCCTTCACGATGTGTATGTATATCAAATCACCATGTTGTACACGTGAAACTCTAACAACTGTATTTGTCAATTATACCTCAAGTTGAAAAAGATAGATAGATAGATGATAGATAGATAGATGATAGATAGATAGATAGATGATAGCTAGCTAGCTAGATAGATATTGAATAAATTAATTGTGGAAACAACTCCCACCCAGTGGCACATAGCTAAGGGCTTTGTCAGGCATTGAAGGGGAGGACATCTGAATCACCACATCCTGTATTGCGTACATCTGTTGCTGATAAACTCCTTGCATCAAGGATGGAACTTGGGGTAACTGCAGACAGATAAGGTGAGAGTTCTCAGTGAGAAGTGGGTTATCAACAATACCAAGAAGTATGCAGTTTGGGAGGATTGGTGTGAGTCGTAGAACATGGACTAGAAATCTCTAACTTGGTTAGTGAAACAAGAAAGGACTAGAAACAACCTGCAATTCTCACAATTCTGGTTAAGGGCTTCACTTATGCCCTATTGAGAAAGTATTGGGAGTTGGCCCCAAAACACACTGTAGGGGTGCCTAAGTAGTATTTGTAACACAAGCCAATATTTAAAATATACCTTATATATGTTGTTTATAATATAAACTACATATAGTATATATCATAAAGCTTATATGTGTAATAAACATGTAAGTAAATTCTCAAAATCTCCCATTTTCATATAGTCCACCCTTGCCAAATAAAAATTCGTTGTCTTTATTAAGAAAAAAATTTTAAAGACCTTTGAAATTGGTGTTAATGAGTAATACCTGAATGAGGTAGAACTTACTGTCTAATTGAGTAAACTAGGCAGGCAGCCCCTTCCATGTCCGTACATACCCTCACCTCTGAGAGAACAGTGAAGATCTTTATTTAATATGAGTTATTGCAGATGATTAGCACTATTAGAACAATCCCAATGACTGATTATTTTTATTTGTTATATTGATATATTAATTCTCAAAGGTTATAACTTACTGGTGTGGGCTGAATTTCACAAGATGATAGTTCAAGCACTTGAAATATTGACTGAGAAAACTGATTTATCAATGCTGGCAAGAAATGTTAATATCTTAATTGGTTGTAATATAGGATTCCCTAGTTAAAAAAAAAAAAGAACAAAAAGAAAGAACAAAAAAGCTTCCCCTGTTTCCAAATTCCAATCAGTATATTTCTAATGCTCCTTGGATTCCCTCTTCTACCATGCCCCATTCCCCATTCTTCCCTACAAACTAAACACTAATTGTACCTACTAAACATATCTGAGTCAGTGGGTTTTCCTGCTTCTTTTAAATACAAAGATAACAGCTCTACATTATAAAAGGGCATAAGAATTTAAACACCTTAACTAGGAAACATGGCTTAAATTCCTGTATGTTAAAAGAAAAAAAAAAAAAAAACAGGGGCGCCTGGGTGGCTTAGTCGGTTAAGCGTCCCACTTTCGCTTAGGTCATGATCTCGCGGTTCGTGGGTTCGAGCCCCGCGTCGGGCTCTGTGCTGACTGCCGGCTCAGAGCCTGGAGCCTGTTTCAGTCTGTGACTCCCTCTCTCTCTGACCCTCCCCTGCTCGCGCTGTCTCTCTCTCTCTCTCTCCTAGAAATAAATAAAACATTTTAAAAAAAATTAAAAAAAAATCCAGTAAAGTTGTTCAAGAAAGGATATAAAAATCAGTCAGTAGGTTGAGATTTAAGTTATAGAAATGAACCAGGTAATTAAATGTCTGAAATGGTGGGGTTTTTTTTCTTTCATTTTCTTGCCTGATATGTGCACTTTGTGAGAAGCCAATTCCATAGACCAGTGAGGTAATTTGTCCACTGAGTCCATCAGACACTGGAGATGGCTTCAAAAGAACAATAAGGCTTCTAAAGCCAAATTGCCCCGAGCCTTTTATGTGGCAGGCACTTTGCTAGGAGCCCTAGTGAAAGCAAGGAGTATAAATGTTTTACAAGAATTCAGGCTGGAAATGTATCCTTAATTATTCCTGTGGAATTTTCCAGGCAGATAGCAGTCTAGCAGGGTGTAGGTCTGGGGCAGATTACTGTTTTCTGAAGGCGCTTACACTAGACCCAGTTTATGCCTCACCCCAGATTGTTAAGGCCACACCTACTTTGCACTGTGTGTGTCCACCTCCACCCCAACCAAGCATGCTTAACACAGTTCCCAGGCTCACAAAACATGTCCTGAAGCTTCCCCTACCCCCCGCCCCACCACACACGCACAGACATGGGACTGATTGGGAGCGAGGGACCAGCAAAAGCTCTACATCCTCAACAGGCACCAGGAGAGGGAAGACAACACAACCCAGAAATGTAGAGGAAGTGATGCCTCCTGGAAGGCACTAGAAGGCAAGATGGGAGAGAGCAAATAAATTTACCCTGCATTCCCTTTCCTCCCCTTCCCCTGTACAATGCCCACACCATGGACTGTTTCAAAAGTTCAGCACAAGCTTCTTTGGCTTCTCTGAAGACATCCTATGAGGCTGCGCAATTAACTAAGTTTGTTATCCACGAGGTGGTGGCCAGCTCAGTAACATATCCCTGGGTTTGCCCTCCCTCCCTCCCCTGCCTCACATTTCTTTTCCCCTCACTTTTACCTTCCTGGGATTAAACTCTTCTCTAAAATGTTAGGATGGAAATTTTGCCTCGGAGCCTGTTTTCAAAGAAACCCATGCTAAGAGAGTCCCCTGGGAAAACAACCTCACAACAGGATTTGAAGTTGGATTATTCACTGATCTGAGAGCAACAGGGAGTCCAGGGAGGCAGTAAGCAGTGTGGTAGTGACCCCTGACATTTAGGCAATCACAAGTACCGACACTTTTTTCTGCCTGTGGTTAAATAGAAACAGAACAGCAGAAAATCTGGTATTGAGATTATCAAGTGGCTGTTTCACTTGACTGGTATAATATCGTGGGGTTAATTTGTTTTAGGGTCTGGAGAATACTCCATATACTCTCGAGGAGGTAGCTATCTGTCCTTACAGCGATTGAGACCTACAATGGATAGGAGTCTGCCTTCTCCACTGAGCACCACTTCTCACGGACATAAGAATGCTAGATCTGGGGAGCCTGGGTGGCTCAGTTGGATGAATATCTGACTTGGGCTCAGGCCATGATCTCAAGTTCTTGAGCTTAAGCCCCACGTCAGCCTCTCTGCTGTCAGCATGGAGCCCACTTCAAATCCTCTGTCCCCCCAGCCCCCACACCTCCTCCACTTGTGCTCTCTCTCAAAAATAAATAAATCTTTATATATATTATATATATTATAATTATATATATATTTATATATATATAATATATAAAATATAGACTGCTGGGTCTATTGATATTGTATCCCACATAATATTTCCTGGAACTAAGATATCCATGTTAACTCAAAGAAAATGCAGGATGGCTTCCCACATACCCATATCCAGAACTATTCAGTTTATGGAATGATGGAATAGCCTGTCAAAGGCTCAGATAAGGCACCAATTTCAAGGCCATTTTGCCAAGTTGGGTGCTTCCTTCCAGGATACAACATATGTATTAAACCAATAATTTACATGTTGTGCTGTGTCCTCTCAACCATTTCTCTTAGTGATGTACTTCTAGAATTTGTGCTTCCTGTCTCTGCAACCTGAGATTCTGCTGTGGATCTCAGGAAATCCTGATGAACAAAAAAATAGATATTTGTAATGTCAGAATGACACTGCTTAAATGAGAAAAAAAAAAAGCAAAACTAAAGTGTACTGATCAATTGACATCAACCTGGAGAGAAATTTGTAGTTGCATGTCTAAGACTACATGAGTGTTTGGATCAATGATTTGGATAGCTCTATTGAAAACCCTGCCTGACAGAGATACATAAGTATTCAGAGGGCTCTCTAGTGTTTGAAGAGATGAACACTAGATAACAGGGTTTGTCACCAGATAACAGGGTTAGTGCCAAAATGAACTTTAGCTTGATATTTTGGGGAGAGTATATTGAACTGTTTGTTTATTTTTGAGAGAGAGAAGAAGAAGAAGGGGGGAGAGAGAGAGAAAGAGAGAGAGAGAGAGAGAGAGAATCCCAAGCAGACTCTACACTGTCAGCACAGAGCCCGACGTGGGTCTCAAACCCATGAACCATGAAATCATGACCTGAGCCGAGATCAAGAGTCAGACACCTAACTAACTGAGCCACCCAGGTGCCCCAATATGCTTATATATAAGGACATTTTGAGCACCCTAATTTTTGTCTATTTGGAATATGTATTCTTGAATTCTCTTTTTTCATTTTATTTTTAATGTTCATTTTTTTATTTTGAGAGAGAGAGACAAAGAGAGCAAGCAGGGGAGGGGCAAAGAGAGAGAGGAAGAGTGAGAATCCCAAGCAGGTTCTGCCCTGTCAGCACAGAGCCTGACAAGGGGTTCAAACCTACAAACAATGAGATTATGATCTGAGACGAAACCAGATGCTTAACCAACTGAGCCACCCAGGCACCCCAAACTATCTTTCTTCAGTTTAAATACTTCACTGTTTTATTACCCAAGGAATCATTATTATTTTTGTAGTTATTTTAAGTGAATAATACATAGAAGGCCATTGACATCTTTACTTAGAGAAAATTTATGGGTTCCGTACCCATAAATTCCTAGAAGGTCTGAAAGACGGTCTCTGGCAAGAGTTTTCAGGAAAAAGATACATAAATCTAGTTACAAAGGAGAGCCAACAAAGTTGTTGAAAATAAAAGGGGAATTTGAAAAGTATTGCTAGTAAACATTCACTACTGAAATATTCATAGAGACAGCTGTTCTAAGGACAAAGGTCTCTTTAAAATTAAAGGATTATATTCATGCATGCAGTTCTATGGAACTTGTACTCTGAAGAATTACAGAAACCAAATATACAGCAAGATTCTGTTAATAGAATAGGAAAAAAAAATCCAAAGGACCCAGCACAAATTATGAGTCAAAAGTGTCCACACTAAATGAGTTAGTGGCCAGAGAACTACCTGGATGTCTAATCTGAAATATGAATGAATGAAAACACCTTCTGCTTAACTTGCCTTAAAGTTTCCAGCCAGAATCTTTTCCCAGAATACAGTTTCTAACTTCAGGTGCTAACTGTTCTTAGAGAGACAGGTCCTATTGGGTTCAGTGTATTGTATATAAACTCCCACTCAAAGGAGGAATTCACAAATGTATTCAAACTTTCTTAAAGCTTCTAAAAACTATTGATTCTTGGTATGAAGAGCATCTCCTTAAAATTAGGCTGTTATACAGGCTATTTTGGTAGGTGGAATGTTGCTTTTAAAGAAATTATGAATGATCCTGAAAAGACAACTTTATTTTATGTCCTGCTGCCAAATATTCTGTTCATGGGGGAGAGCTATGCTGTGGGTGTGGCGGGAGATAACCTGCTGTTTATATGAAGACAACACAATAAGTGGCAACTGATATGCCCATCCAGACCTGTCAAGTGAGAAGACACAGGACACATGGATATACTGGCTAGTGTTGCTCTCTATATCCAAGCTCTAATTCTAAGCTTTGGAGTCTAGAAATTCAATTTTTTTTAGTGCACTCAGAGTCAACCACGCTTGGGGAATTGACACACTCCACTCCTGTGAATTTAACTCACCCAAGGCTGATGTATATAATTTACAATGAAAGATAGGCCTTTCTCTTTCCAAGGACCAAAGTTTCATGTCATTTTCTGGAGATTGATCTTCCTCATTAAGATACCTGAGCAGCTAAATTAGTTATTAGGCTCTTCCTTAGAAGAAAAAATTAAGGTGCAAGAAATTTGATGGCCAACAGGGATATTTCATTTAATCACTGGCAAAGCCTGGTAAGATCCTGCCTCGCAACAAAGGCCACTTCTTATTTGATCAGAGTCCTCTGCTAGATGTAGTCATATTATAATGCTGAACTAGTAATGACAAATGCTTATCTTCTAGTTTTCCTTTTTATAGACTTTCTGTACGATAATCCTACAAAACACAACTTCAAACAGATTGTAGAATTTATGTTTATGCAAATATTTAGTTTTTGCAAAAATTTGCAAGTCAAATACTCTGTTCCCTTCCTCCAAAAAAACAGGTTAATACTGTCAGTCAAAATGACAATATTTGGTGATGAGCAAGTGGTGGTTGAATGATAGGTAAATTCTAAAATAATTCTCTAGGTTGAGGTGGGACAGGTTTTTAAGTTGTTTGGGTGGGTTGGGGAGAGGAGAAAGTTAACACTCAGTTAACTTTGCAGTACAGGGATGAGCAGTGAGACTCAAGAAGTTATGTGTTGGGGCACCTGGGTGGCTCAGTAGGTTAAGCATCTGACTTCAGCTCAGGTCATGATCTCATGGTTTGTGGGTTCGAGCCCCGCATCGGGCTCTGGGCTGACAGCTAGCTCAGAGCCTGGAGACTGCTTCAGATTCTGTGTCTCCCTCTCTCTCTGATCCTCCCCTGCTCATGCTGTCTCTATCTCTCTCTCAAAAATAAGTAAAATATATATATAAAAAAAAGAAGTTATGTGTCGTTTACATTTGTATCCATATTTCCCACATCTTTGACATTCTTAAATGTTAAGACTGAATGTTTGTGTCCCTCTCAAATTCATATGTTGAAGCCCCAATATGATAGATAGTAGTTGGAGCCTTAGGGAAGTAGTTAGTTTTAGGTGAGGCCATGAGGGTAGAGCCTCTAACATGGGATTGGTGTCCTTATGAAAAGAAAGGCCAGGGCTCTCTCACTCTCTTGCTCTCTCTCTCTCTCCATACATGAAGAAGAGGTCGTGTGAGCACACAGCAAGATGGTGGCAGAAGAGAGAGGTGGGCCAAGAGAAGAAGCCTAAGAATGAAACCTACCTTGCTAGCATCTGATCTTGGACTTCCTAGCCTCCAGGACTGTGGGAAACAAGCTTCTATTTAAGCCATTCAGTCTATGGTATTTTGTCATGACAATCTGAACAGACTAAGACAAATTCCACCTTCAATAACATCACACACATGGTTACATCTACCTTCCCAGAGTGGTTTTTGAAGTATTTTTTGCCGGCCCATTTGGAACAAACAGATTAATTCTTAACCACTATACCTTGGCATGGTGAGTTGGGGGAAGGTAATGCTTAAATCCACCAATAAGTCTCTTTAATGGCACGTTGGAAATCTTCCAAGAAGAAGCATAAATACCCTGGGTTCATTTATAGGTCATAATTTGTGATTTGTCTCCAGGGTTTTTAAAAAGAAGTATGTATTTATATTCAGATTGATGGCCCATCATTTTTAACCCTGATTAAATAGGTTTGGGGCAATGTACAAGCTAGTAAAATTCCTGTGCTGAGTATATTTCCTGAAAGCTGCTTTGAGCTTCCTACTCTCAGGGACCTCAGGTAGTAAATCACTGGCTCTATGGAAATTCATCAAAACAGACCAGGCTACAGATAGAACTGTGGAAATGTGTGGTACAGCTGAAATGTGAGATTATTGTTCTTATGATCCCATGAAAGATTTTGTCCGTGTTTGTTTCCTAAAATATGCCAGGCATTTGGCAAGGTTCTTTACCTACTTTAGTGTTCAAAGCCTCTGCAGTAGGTATTATTATATCTACTTTACAGTTTGGAATATCCAGGCTAAAAGACATTAATTAACTTTCCAAAGATATATATCTAGTATATGGTAAAACCAAGAAGGGAACTCTTAATGCTTCCATTCTGTTTCTCTTCTCACCAAATGCAGCTGCTTCTTAAATCGACCAAGGGCTTAAAACATTATAGAAGTAGCCAAGTGGATATGTACCCAAAAGGATCCATTAGTTATCCAAGAGTTACCCCAGCACAACTAATTAACAGAAAATCTTCCCAGAAAATAAGCTTCTCCCCCCACCGACTCACCTGGAACTGCTTGAAAAGACCCCGATAAATAGAGTCGAGGATATTTTAGTGAGAAAGTCAGTGCCCAAGAAAACCCAGGAAACAGAGTTAGAAGGGGTTGCTTGAGCCATCTTTAAGACCTTGAATTTGTAATTGATCTGAGAAAGAGATGGCAATCACTTCTATATCTATCTCAAAAGACTACTCCCAATTTTTTGAAAATTCCTAAAGTTTGGTTTTGTTTTGTTTTTGAAAATTCCTAAAGTTTTCTAAGTTATTCTGAAGCTATCAGTATGGTCTGTTTAACATATGGCGTGACTCATGCTGTTGACATCCTTTGTGGAAGTTTGGAAATTGGAGTTTTTGGTTTTCCTCATGGCCCTCAATGATTTAGCTCTCAAGAATACCTTCATTTCATTCCATCCTCATGTTGACAGCAATGGCACATGATGCTTACTTGGGGTGCTTTTTCAAATGTGTGGAAACATTTTGGCCTATGGACAATAAATGGGGAAACTATTAAAGATGAACCAATAAACCAAAGACTAACATGTTTAAACTTTTCATTGCTGTGTAACATTCATTCATAAAAATTCATAAATCTCACATTTAAATCAGATCTAAATACACATCATTTCTCTTCTCTTCTCTCCAGCTCCCTTCCACACTCCCTCTTTGTCTTCCCCCACTAACTTGCCCCTCTCCACCATGAGAAATCAGTTTCCATGTTCCCAAAGAGCAGTATAAAAGTATAAAGGAAGCTTCACAAGACAGACCAACATTAAAAATGAAGCTTTTGACACGATTCCCCTGTAAGCCATATTATACAACGTCTGACTTTGGATTCCCACTTTGATTTTCATTTATGATTTCACCCTGTAACTCATGATTTACAGGCTCCTTATCTGTTAATGGACACCCACCCTTGCTTTCAACAATGTCCGTCTGAGCATGGTATTGCGGGGACTCTGGGTGGGGGGTTTCTCATGAATGTTCACAAATAAGAAATTTTAGTTACCATAGGGTATCTACTACTATTCCCCTCTGGCATTCACTTGATGATGTCTACCGCGGCAACCAATGCCCACAAATAACCTCATCCAATGGGAATCATCACCTTCTCTCTGGCCAGCATCTCTGCTCCATTTTCAGTCCACATATAGTTTGGAAAACTGACCTCACTGTGAGACCAAAACCTAACTGACTCAATTTTAGAAAAAGCCTCCATCTTGAGGGTGAACTAGGCCCGAACCCAGTTCCAGGAAAAACCGCAGGAAGTACTTAGGCAGCCTGCCCTTAGTTACTTCCCTAGCAACAGCGACAGCCAATCAGTTTAAAAGAGGCGCCTATGTCCCAAGACGTTCCTGTTGGCAGTTTGCGCCAGGCCGGATGGGCCGAGCCAATTGGGTACTGACAAGACAGCCTGTGCTAAAAATCAACCTATCAGGAGACTGCCAAGCTGGACAGCCCCGAATCCCACTGTAACCGCAATAAAAAGCCCTGCGACCCTGAGTTCGGGGCTCCATACCATCACCGCTGCATCAGGTGCGTTGGGTGCGTTGGAGACCCTGCTCAAGCTTGAATAAAGACCCTCGTGTGTTTGCATCGGAATCGGCTCCTCCGTGGTCTTTGGGGTTCTCGTGATCTGGGCGTAACACTCACATCTTGATTGTGCAGTACATATATAATATATGCATAATCAATAGAAGCCTCCATCCTTCTTTAAACAGTGATTGCTTCAGAGAAGGACTTGAGACTTAACCAGTATAATGAAAGCCACACCCGACAGCTTGCCTGGAGACCCCGGGGAAAACAGCTCTTTTTGTTTGGGGAACATTAGCTGAAAGAATGTATCCTAGGACTACTGGCATACATCTTTGCCACCACACTGGGAAAAATCTGCTGAGAAAGCAGAGTCAAGTAGAGAAATAGAATCAGTCCAATGACTGTGCTTCAATCCTGGATCCAGCCATACCTGAATGCAGGGTTGCCTTCAACTTTCTAGTTAGTCAGTGAATCTTTCGTTTGCCTTTTAACTATTCTGTCACTTTTAAAAGACTCCTGACAAATTTTTGGCTTGTAAAATCTGAAATCTAATATAAAACATGAACCTTTCTAATACTACAGCTCTTTAAGAAATGAAATTTATTATTACTTTAAGATCAAAATAACTTCCTTAATGTCTTTTTCACCCAAAAAGCTTCCCTCTATTTAAGGATCTGCCCAGATCGAGAATTATTTCTCCTTTCTGGGCCTAAACACACGTTGATTTGTTAAATTGCTTTGAGACAGAAATATCAGGACACTAAAAGAAAAATAAAACAGGGCAGAGGGTTTCACGTGCCTTTTATTCCATATTAAAGCTAATGTCCAATAATCCTTTTGTATCACCTTCTTAGCATTCAACACACTGCCTGGAGGCAGGAAATGTCAATTATTCAGGCAGTCTGAACCTCAAGCTAGGTGGGGGCAAATAACATTGGGTGGAATGTCTGAAGCCACAAGCCAAGCCTCTATAGGAAATTTCTGAGTCACTTCTACAGTACGGTAAAAGAGGTACTCTGACCTTTTATTACATTCTCTGAGATTGAAAACAGAAGATAAATTCTACCCATAAACTCTCCTAAAGTTAATCCCATCAAAACCTTATTTGGTTGAAGTCCTCATTAGGGGAATCCAATTTGATCTTACACAAAGGTACTCACTTCCCCTAAATATATTAAGGCAACCATTCTCAATCTGCCTCAGAATCACCTAGGGCATATTTTGTTGTTTTTAATACTTTCAAAAATAATTTTGTCTAATCGATAGCTATTTGGGGAAAGGTAGGATTCTTTCAGGGTTTTGTTTGTATTTTTTAAATTTACTTTTGTTTTTAAATCATTTTAGACTTCTTTAAAAAATTTTTTAAAATGTTTTATTTATTTCTGAGAGAGAGAGACAGCGTGAGCAGGAGAGGGACAGAGAGAGAGGGAGTCACCGACTGAAGCAGGCTCCAGGCTCTCTGCTGACTGCCAGCTCAGAGCCCGACGCGGGGCTCGAACCCACGAACCGTGAGATCATGTCCTGAGCTGAAGTCGGACGCTTAACCAACTGAGCCACCCAGGCACATTTTAGACTTCTTTTTTTTTTTTTTTAATTTTTTTTAATGTTTTATTTATTTCTAGGAGAGAGAGAGAGAGAGAGACAGCGTGAGCAGGAGAGGGTCAGAGAGAGAGGGAGTCACCGACTGAAGCAGGCTCCAGGCTCTATGCTGACTGCCAGCTCAGAGCCCGACGCGGGGCTCGAACCCATGAACCGCGAGATCATGACCTAAGCGAAAGTCGGACGCTTAACCGACTAAGCCACCCAGGCGCCCCAACATTTTAGACTTCTAAGATGCTGCAAAAAAAAAACAGTATAGAGAGTTCCTCTCATCCTTCACTGGCTTCCTCCCATGACTAAACCTAGAAACTGACATCAGTACAATACTGTTAACTAAACTATACACCTTATTCAATATCACCAGTTGTTACATGTAATCATTTCACCCAGGGCAATTTTTTTTAAAACATAGGTGTCTGTTACCACCTCAGATTCTGATTCAAATGGACTGCGGTGGAGCCTGAGCATAAATATTTTATAAAAATTTCCCTAGGCAGCTCTGTAGTGAAGGTTGGGAACCACTGAAATCAAGAGAGACATATATTCAACAAGGTGAGCTAGCAAAATTCCTAAACAAATGAATAGAATCAAGATATCTTATTTATTTTTCCCAGAGCAATCAGATATTTTACAAGTGTATAGTGATATTTATCCTGACTTTAGGCCCTCCATTATCTAAGAATAATGACAATAAGTTAATGACCTACATCCCCATGAAAAGAAAAAATCATTATGTGACAGTGAAATATGATGCACAAATCCCCAACGTGAAGACTTTCACAACGATTCTGCTGTGACATCACTATGTGATATCACCAAGGCCACAGTGAATCAGACCAGGAATCAACAATAAATTGGACTCTTTCCTAAGAATCAAAAATAATGCAAAGAAGTGACTATATATTTTTTGTTATTTATTTATTTATTTGTTTGTTTGTTTTCAAAAAGCAAAGCTCAGGAGATGTGGTGTGGTCATTTTTTTAGCCACACCTGGATACCAGGACCAAGCACATGGAACGAAGCTGCCTGGGTTTCTATCTGCCTTCCAGCTCTTGGTCCAGACCTTCCAGAAGCCTGGCTGCATTCTTGCCCTTTGTTTCCATTTGTCACACTCCATCCTTTTAAGAAAACCATTTTGTTTAAACTCAATCAAGTTGGCATCTAAGGCTTTGTCCAAAGAGCACTAACTAATATACAGGATTTCCTGAATGCTAAATTGATCACCATTTCTTGCACACCATAACTTCATTATTCTGTGCCTTTGCTCATGCTCTTTCTCCTGGCCTGGAATTCAGCTATTTGGTGGGAATGGGGTGCGGGGGGGGGGCAGGGCGTCATTCATCTCTGATTTCCCAGAGCCCAATTTAGTGTTAGAAATAAAGCAAGTGCTTACATACTGTGATACACAGAATAGAAGCTTCTCAAAAATGTCCACATCTTATTCCTCAGAACCTTACATGGAAAAAGGGACTTCGCAGGTGTGACTGAATTAATGATCTTAAGGTGAGAAGATTACCTGGGTTATCTGGGTGGGCCCAATGCAATCACAAGTGTCCTTTTAAGTAGGGAGCAAGGTGTTGAGAAAAAGTGAGAAAAGAGATGTGATCATGGAACCAGATGTTGGAGTGATGTTCTTTGAGGATGGAGGAAGAGGCCAAGGAATAGAGTGACCTCTAGAAGCTAGAAAGTTGGAAACTGATTCTTCCCTAAAGCCTCCAGAGGAAACACAGCCCTTCCAACACCCTTTTAGGTTTCTGACCCCAGCACTATAAAAGAATAAATCTATGTTGTTTTAAGCCATAAAGTTTATGGTCATTTGTTACAGCAGCAATAGGAAATTAACATGCTTGCTTTTCAATGACTGGCTGATCAAATGGTTGAATGAATAAATGCATATTGCAATGCTTTCTGTAGGGCATTTTCCCACTTTGATCCCTGGTATAAACTGAACTACCTGAGATCTACACAGCAGCAGGATCCATTGACTTCCCACTTGAGCCTCAGCGGCTGGAGCCCCATGGAGTTCAACTAACCCTTAGCTACCTGCAAAGAGCCAGTGTTTTTCCCTATGGTGGCCTATGGACAACCTACCAATTATCCCTTACAAGAGGCTCCTCAACTACATCTGGACCAGAATTAGGTAGCCTTTCACAGGCTGAAAAATGAATATCAGTTCTTTCTCTTAAGCCACAAAATAAACTGATCAAATTGTGGTTACCTCAGAGAGGTGAGATTTTAGGTTGTTTTTATGTTCATATTAGGTTTCTCTGTGTTTTTATAAAATTTGACATTAAATGCATATTTTTATAATGAATAAAACAAGTAACAAAATAGTTTTTACTCCAGAAAAAATATATATGCTCTTTTACCTAGGCTTTCAAAAGCAATTCCACATTCAAAGACAATTTTGTTTCTGGAAAACAAATCAACATTTTACAAGAACCATCTTATTTACAAAGAAATGCATATTAAGATAAGGATGGAGTGTTACATGTGAGTAGGCTGAATGTTTTTCTCTGTCTGCTCTGATTGTAATCAGCATCCACAGTCAAATGACAGTTCTGCATGTTATGAGTACAAGAGCAAACAGAACCTGATCAGATGATATAGGACTCTGCCCTTACTAAAGATGCCTGTGGCATTATTTTCTTATTAGTCTATTTGAGGGGTCAGCAGATATTTTCTGCAGAGGGAAGATAGTAAATATTTTAGGCTCTGCCATAAAATTTTTGTCAAACTATGCAACTGTGTCATTGTAGACTGAAGGTAGCCATGTACAGTATGTAAACAATGTGGCTGTGTTTCAATAAAACTTTATTTATATATAGTGCAATTTGCATTGCATATAATTTTCATGTGTCACAAAATATCATTCATCTTTTGTTTTCTTCAACCACTTAGAAGTGAAAAAAATTCTTAGCTAACATAAGTAAACAGACAGCTGGTGAACTTGGCCCATCCACCACAGTTCATCAACCTCTGGTTTATATCATTTTTTATAAAGACTTTTACTCTCAATTAACTATGTAATATAGAATTTTATTTTGAAAAATATAGCTCTATATTTTAGAAACATGTATTAAAGCCAATGCTTGAAGTTGTTATTGTGTTTATACTATGATTATGCATAAATATTTAGAATCTTTACAGGATTAAAAGTTCCTGATTGTCACTTTCAGTTTCTGGTTCAGCATATAAGAAACTTGAAAGTTGCCACTCTATTGTAACAAGTAAAAAGCTAAACAGACTGAAAAATCAACAACTCTTCTAGGATCCATGAGACAAGTGAGGACACAGGGAAAGGTCTGCCTCCAAAACTGGAGAGACAGACAGGCAAATACAGGGAGTCACAACTTACCAAAACAGAGGCTTAGCAGGGGAAGCTACCTTGGGAATCAGTGCCAGGTGAGAAAAAAATCTGAACTGTAATTGATGAATTGCTGGAGGTTCCATATTGTCAACTCTGAGTTAAAAACTCCAGGTAGACCCAGCCCCAGGAAAGGCACAATGTTGTGTGATTTAAATTCAGGAGCTTGACTAGGTTCTTAGAGTAAATATTGGGGTGGGGGGGGGTGGCGAGAACCTTTGTGCTTCTGTCAAGAGAAGGGGGAAAGAACCATTTTGAAATATATCAGATCATCCTGTTTTTCCTAACATGGACTGTCCTCAGGAGAAACTAGTTAACCAGAGCCTAACCTGCTGGGGTATTATAATAGCTTAACTGACCTAGAGGAAGAGAAATGCCCAACTATAGTCATCTCTAGCCTTCTTTAAAAAAAAATTTTTTTTTAATGTTTTATTTATTTCTAGGAGAGAGAGAGAGAGAGACAGCGTGAGCAGGGGAGGGTCAGAGAGAGAGGGAGTCACAGACTGAAACAGGCTCCAGGCTCCAAGCTGGCAGTCAGCACAGAGCCCGACGCGGGGCTCAAACCCACGAACCGCGAGATCATGACCTAAGCGAAAGTGGGACGCTTAACCGACTAAGCCACCCAGGCGCCCCGAGTCATCTCTAGCCTTCTATTCTAGCCATCTTTTCCCACTAAGGAGGAGGAAAAAAACCCTAACAAACATTTTTGACATTCACAATCTAGAAGCACAACCTCACTAAAAGTCTGAGGCCTAATTATAAGACTATAAAACGCTTTGCTTACCCCACACCTTACCACCACATTACTAAATTTATAGCAATTACTTTTGCCTAGTACATCACATCAGGCTATCAAGAAAAAATTACAATGCATAGTAACATTCAAAAACAAACAAACAAAAAACCCATACAATATGAGTAGACCAAGCAAACATAATAAGCAGACATAGCAGGGGTGTTGGAAGTATCAGACTGGAAATGTAAATTTTTTTAATGTTTATATATTTTTGAGAGAGAGAGAGAGAGACAGTGTGCGAGTGGGGAGGGACAGAGAGAAAGAGGGAGACACAGAATCCGAAGCAGACTTCAGGCTCTGAGCTGTCAGCACAGAGCCTGATGCAGACCTCAAACTCATGAACCATGAGATCATGACCTTAGCCGAAGTCAGATGTTTAAGTGACTGAGTCACCCAGGTGCACCTTGACTGGAAATTTAAAACAACTATGATTAATATTCTAATGGATGCTTTAATGGATTAAGTAGACCGAATATAAGATCATATGGGCACTGTAAGCAGAGAGGTGAAAATTCTTAAGAACCAAAAAGAAATGCTAGAGATCCAAAACTCTGTTAACAAAATGAAGAATGCCTTAAATAAAGTTACTATTAGACTAAACATGGCTAAAGAATCTCTGGGCTTGAGGATATGTCAACAGAAACTTCCAAAACCAAAAAGCGAAGACTGGAAAGAAAAAGGAGAATATCCAAGGACTGTGGGGCAGCTACACAGGTGCAACATATGCATAATGGGAAGACTAGAAGGAGAAAAAAAGAAAGAGACAGAAAAAATCGAGACTTTTCCCAAATGAAGGTCAGATCCTAAACCACAGATCCAGGAATCCCAGAGAACACCAAGCAGGATAAAACAAAACAAAACCAAGAAACCACATCACCTAGGCATATCTTTTTCAAACTACAGAAAGTCAAAGATAAAGATTCTGAAAGAAGCCAGGGGTGGGGGCAGAAGAGAGGTTGGGGAGTAGGCTTTACCTTAGACTTTACTTTAGATATTAGACATTATGCCTTTTCTTTAGAAAGAACCAAGACAGGAATTACATCTGACTCCTCCTCAGAAACCATGCAAGCAAGAAGAGAGTGGAATGATATATTTAAAGTGTTGAGAGGAGGAAAAAGCAAACAAACAACTCTGCCACCTAGAATTCTGGACCTTGCAAAATTTTCCTCCAAAACCAAAGGAGAAATAAGACTTTCTTAGACAAAAATAAAATAAAATAAAAATTGAGAGTATTTGTTGCCAGTGGACCTGCCTTATGAGAAAAGTTAAAAGAAGTTCTTTAGAGGAGAGATAACTCAGCTCTACATAAAGGAAAAAGGAAAAAAAGGAGCACCAAAGAAAGAACACGTGAAGATAAAATCTGTTACCAGTTACCAAAAATATTATTTTAATTATTTAATTATTAGGTCATTTTTTTCCTTTAGTATTTTATTTTATTTTATTTACAAATAGTTTATTGTCAAATTAGTTTCCACATAACACCCAGTGCTCATCCCCANCTAAAACTCGTATGGAACCACAAAAGACCCCAAATAACCAAAGTAATACTGAAAAATAAAACCAAAACGGGAGGTATCACCATCCCAGACTTTAGCCTCTACTACAAAGCTGTCACCATCAAGACAGTATGGTATTGGCACAAAAACAGACACATAGACCAATGGAAGAGAATTGAGAACTCAGAAGTGGACCCAAAAGTATACAGCCAACTAATCTTTGACAAAGCAGGAAAGAATATCCAATGGAAAAAAGACAGCCTTTTTAACAGATGGTGTTGGGAGAACTGGACAGCAACATGCAGAAGAATGAAACTAGATCATTTTCTCACACCATGCACAAAAATAAACTCAAAATGGATAAAGGACCTGAACGTGAGACAGGAAACTATCAACACCCTAGAGGAGAAAGCAGGAAACAACCTCCTTGACCTCCACTCCAGCAACTTCTTACTTGACACATCCCCAAAAGCAAGGGAATCAAGAGCAAAAATTAGAAGGTCATTTTATCTAGAAGATCCTAGATAGGTATCTTACAAATGCCTGTTTGAAATAACATACACTGTATATGATGTGGGTGATGTGACCTAAGTCAACCCAAGTGTTTGAGTTGCCATTTAGCTATGCAGCTATTGTCCACATGAGAATGGATATGAAATGGCAAAACAAGAATGCCCCCAAGTGGCAGCAGCCAGGGGAGATCGAATCTCAACCTGGAACCACGCTTCCCAGTAAGGCGGGCAGAACTGAATCCCATAGTTGATCCTATGAAGGCAGAATGCTGATCACCCAGATACAGAAGACAGAGTACTCAAATTAGAGAAGGACAGGAAGCAAGGAAGCAACAAGACCTGGCAAGTGGAGAGATAGGTCATCCCTAGGGCAATTAGAAATTATACTTTGCAAAGTATACTGGCAGTAACAACACTCTTTAGAAGTACAATTGATAAATACCAGACTCTAATGAACTTTAAGCAGGTTCATAAACAGATTAAGAACAAATGTCCTAATACAAGGAAGGAACAACCCAGAGGAAAAATATACCCATAGACAATATGCATACGCAGAGAGTTCCAGAATGCATGGACTCTAAAGCCAGTTTTCCTGGAATTGGCCCCAATTCTGCCACCTGCTAGCTCTGTAACTTAAACATCTATGTCATCCGCATGACTGAGGTAAGAGTATCTATCTCCGAGGGTTTTGTGAATGAAAAACAAGGTAAAATATAAAAATTTCTTAGAAGAGTGAAGAATGCCTAGCAACTAAAGTAAGGGCTACATAAGTGTTAGCTATTACTGTTAGGACTTTAAAAATTTTTTGTTTTGAATATTTATTTAATATCAGGCACACTGCCAGTGTTGTGAGAGAGACTAACTCATATCATTAACAGAATAATCCCATGAGTTACACAATTATTTCCCATTTTTCTGGTGACAAAACTGACCCATAGAGGTTAAATAATTGCCCAGAAGCATAGAGCTAGTAAGTCTTAGAACCAGACCTGAGCCCAGATAGTCAAGCTATAGACCCAATGCTTTGTATTGCCTCCCAGTGAGAAAGTATGCCTCAAGATAACCATGACCTGAAAAGGAAAAATCCATGCTAACTTTTCTTTTCTTTCTTTCTTTCTTTTTTTTTTTTCTTAAGTAGGCTTCATGTCCAGCACGGAGCCCAACGTGGGGCTTGAATTCACAACCCTGAAATCAAGATCTGAGCTGAGATCAAGAGTCTGATGATGCTTCACTGACTGAGCCACCCATAACTTTTCTATATTAACTCCAGACTGCTCCCCCCCAACATCTCTGCATGGATGTCTAATAGGCCTTATAAATTTAACAGGTTCAAAGTGAGTTCTCAAAGTTTCCCTAAACCTGCTGCTCCCATAGTCTTCCCCATCTTGGTTAATGACAACACCATCCTTCTAGTTGCTCAGCAAAAAAACCCTGGAGTGATCCTTGAATTCTCTGCCATACCACATTTCCAATCTATCAAAATATTCTGATTGGCTCCACCTTCTAATTATGTTCTGAATCTGCCATGTCCCACCACCACCACCACCACCCCCCTACTCCCACCGCCTCCTGCCTTGATTATTGCAAGAACCTCTAATTGTATCCACTGTCCAGGACTCCCCAGCAGTCTATTCTTAATGCCACAGCCAGAATGGCCTCTTTCCCTGCCTTATTCTCTCTCAGTAACGCTTATGATCTTTCATTCCATAGATTCCACTTATTTTTTTAAGTTTATTTATTTATTTTGGAGAGAGGGAGAGAGAGAGAAAGCAAGGGGAGGAGTGGAGGGGGGGCGGGGAGAGAGAGAGAGAGAGAGAGAGAGAATATCCCAGGCAGGCTGCATGGCTCAATCCCAGGATGGCAAAATCATGGCTTAAGTTGATATCAAGAGTTGGATGCTTAACTGACTTAGCCACCAAGGCATTCCCACTTATTTAGTTTTTAATTTCCTCCTCTACTAGAATATAAGTTTCACAAGGGCAGGAATATTGTCTGTTCTATGCACTTTTAACATGCAGGTATATCAAATTACTCCTCTGCTTAAAACCTTCCCCAAATCTCCCGGTGTACTCATAGTGTTTAACTTCTTACTAGTCACACAAGCCATTACTGCACACTCCTACCTCTGCTCTCTATATCTGGGTCCTTCCTCCTCAAACCCTTCCCCAGGGAGCCTAAGGCCTTGCCTTTTCTTTTCCTTCAGTCCTTTACCATTTAAGTGACATCTTCCCTGGCAACCCCAATTTAAAATTCAACTCCATTCAACTCACATTTCCTAGCCCTTTTTTTAATCCTTTATTTTCTTTCTCGGTTGCATTTCGTATTTTGTATATTTTGTATTTACTACACTTCTATTCTTTTATTTATTTATATTGTTTATGGCCTGGCTTCCCTACTAGAATACAGGTTTCATGGAGGCAGGGATTTTCATCTGTTTTGTGCACTTTGCAGTTGCAAATGCCTACAAGAGTCTCTGGCACATCATGGGCACTCAATAAATATTGATTGATAAATATCCACAATTCATGTATGAATGAATGAGTGGGTGAATAAATTAATGAATGATCAATCAATGGCTAAAGAAATCAAAATGAATATCAGAATCTCATTTTATAGTAACCATGGTTATAGATTAACATTAGAATTAAATCAAAATATCAATCAGGTGGTTTTTTTTTTTTAAGACTGGAGAAAGTGGTTTACACTAAAGGCCAAAATGGACCTCCTGAATTAGAGATTAACTTGACTCAACCATCTAGGTAAGATGAAGAAGCCAAAACCCAGAGAGCAGTAACCTGATCTTCCTTCCTCTGGCAGGGCTCAGCACCCTTTCTACAAGCTGACTCATTATCAGCAAAGAGCCAAAGAGAGGAAGAGAGACAAATCCACTTTTTATTACAGTGCTATTGCCCCTACGGAAGTAGTCTGACCACTGTTATATTCTCTTAAGTTACATTTATCAGATAATTCACTCCTTCTGCTTATGGGAAAGAGTAACTAAAAACAAAGAGAGAGAGAGAGAGAGATCTAGGCTCCATCCTTCCTGAGAAAAGGCATGGTTAATAATAAATTGAATTAAAAATAATAAGAGATGATAAAAATAAATTATCCTAAAGTCATCTATATAATTAAGCTCACTCCAGTTTCCCATTTCATAATGTGGGCTCACATATTTTCAGCTTACCCATTTTTTATTATTCTATAAAACTGACTTTAAGAATGCTCCTAGACATTATTTTAAATAGATTTCTGAACTGGATAGACCCACATAACAATTGCAGTCAAGATTCTAGTCCCTAAACAGAGTAATAATGATAAGAAGTTCATGTACATTAAACATTTGCTATGTGCCAGATGCCATTCTAAGATCTTCATAAAATGAATCATTTAAAACTAACTTGGACTTACAAGGTTAAAGAGAGTATTCAAAGATGCACATCTAGGAAATAATCAGACATGAATTCAAGCCAATTCTGTCTGATGCCACAGTCTCTGTGAGATCATGATACCTTACAGACTTAACCATTGTGGCAAGCCCCTGAGTGTTTATGGAGTTTTATCTCCCAAGTCGGGAGCACATATGTCTTCTATTATTACTTCCTGCTCATCAGGGCCCAAAATGTGATGTCATTGATATATCAAACTAATATGATATCCCGCAGAATGTCTAGATGATCCAAGTACCTTTGGACTACTATATTGTGACAGAGGGCGGGCACAGATCAAAGAGCAAGTTCATAAATGTGAACCATTACTCATCCCAAATGAATGAAAACTGCTTCTGATGCTCTTTACTTATGGGCATTGAAAAGAATGTATTTGCTAAATCAATAGGCACATAATAAGTATCAGAACCACATCGCTTAATCCTTGATAGTCATTATATAAGATTTATTTTGAAGAAAAAAAATCCACGGCCTTAAAAAATGTTTATAAATGACTATAGTAGACTTAGTTTGTTAATTATATGATTAACATCTTCTATGGGCTTTGCTTATTTATGTAATGTGTTAAGGACTAAGATCTGTTGAAATCTGTCACTGCTATGGTGTTATTAACTTCTCTTATTTTCTCACAGGCCCTAATTGAATAGATATGAGATGGAATCTTCTGTATTTTAAAATACCTTCCCGCATCATTCAAATGGTCACTGCCTACCACTATGCCATACCACTGTGGGTGAAATTTATTCATTTATTCAACAAATGCTTATCTAGGACCTACTATACCTCAATCTTCTAGACACATTGTTTATAAGTGATAGATATGTTAAAAACTTACATTAACATAGTATAACAAAAGCAAGAAATTAACATTGTTATAATATTATTATGTCTAGAAGGAGATTTTTTTTCTTACCTTACTTTTTCTAATGGCTTTTTCATTCTACTCTATGATAAAATCTTCTGCTTGAATCCCTTTTCTTTAATTTCCTTGAAAGCACAAAATTGTTATAGCTGAAATTTTCTCTGCTTCCTACAATGTTCCCAAACATTGTGCAAACATTATTTTCAACCATCTTTTTTCATTAAACATCCCTATGATGCTTTTAGCTCTAAAATGGGTGTTTTTGTTGTTAGTGGCAGTAGTGGTGGGTTGTTCGTTTTTGGGGTTTTTTGGTTGTTTTTATTTTTGTTTTTGCTTTTTTGCTTACTGGTGTTTTCTTGCATATTTCTCTTATAGTGTAAATCTAATACTTGTCCCAGATTAGTATGGATAGAATTTCCTTGATTCTTCTTCCTATTTATTTATTTTTATTTTTTTATTTTATAGTTTATTGTCAAGTTGGTCTTCTTATTTAATCAAGCATTATTTTCATCTTTTTATTGGCACTAGAGCTAAAGAGATGGAGTTTGCAGTAAATATTCTATTTTACTACTTAGCTGCCTATGGTCAATGGGCGTATGGATGGATAGAAAACTGTATCTATGAACAACTATAGTCTGTAAATTTTTTTTCAAAAAATTTTTTTATGTTTTATTTATTTCTGAGAGAGAGAGAGACAGCATGAGCAGGGGAGGGTCAGAGAGAGAGGGAGACACAGAATCTGAAACAGGCTCCAGGCTCTGAGCTAGCTGTCAGCACAGAGCCCGACGGAGACCTCGAACCCACGAACCGTGGGATTATGACCTGAGCCGAAGTCGGACGCTCAACCGACTGAGCCACCCAGGCGCCCCGTAGTCTGTAAAATTTGACTCTGCATTTTCTTTCTAAATTTATTGAAAATCTTTCATTATCTTCCTTTTTGTGTTTTCCCCTCTTCAGGGCGGGGGAGGCACTCCTTAAATTGGCACCTACTTTACTACTTCTGATATAGTCTATTTTCAATATCGAAACTTTGTTTTAAAGGGTTAGTTCACACATAATTTATGAGTCAGTACTATTATTCCTGGTCCACAGTTCCAATAAAAGTTCATCTATAATAGATCTCTACTGATTAAGAAATTAGGTCAGAGAAAAAGAACTGTACTATTTAGTCGTACTGCTTTTCTTCCATGACCTCCTACCCTCCCCAAAGGTTTTTTTCCCTCCTTCCTGCAGCCCACTCATATCACCTTTATCTGCTCCTCTAGGTGAGAAGTACTACTGAGGTTTTTCTGCACATCTCCACTCACTTCCTATAGCCCAGCCCACTGTGTTCATGAGCAAGAGAATCATGGGTCTGACCTTGGCATCCTTTATCTAAATGTTGTATTATGAAAATAAAGCCTGCTCTAGTTTCGGCATTAATGAAGTTTTCTTTATTTTGTGCTTCCTTTCAGTAAATATTAGGCAATCAGGCACAGACAAATGTGCACTTTTACTGTCATATTCCCCATTAATCCATTACTTTTATAATCATAAACAAACAAAAAGCCTTTTTCATTTTTGAAAATAAAATCCATTAAAAAAGATATTTGACAGTCATTCCAAGAAATAGAATTTTCTTTTTTCTTTAGTTCTAGGAGAGAGAGAGAGAGAGAGAGACAGCGTGAGCAGGGGAGGGTCAGAGAGAGAGGGAGTCACAGACTGAAACAGGCTCCAGGCTCTGAGCTGGCAGTCAGCACAGAGCCCGACGCGGGGCTCGAACCCACGAACCGCGAGATCATGACCTAAGCGAAAGTCGGACACTTAACCGACTAAGCCACCCAGGCGCCCCAAGAAATAGAATTTTCTAATGAAGAATCCAGTTTCCTTCTGAACATGTAATGGGGGTGGTTATCATTTTTATCCCACTGGGATATAGTGAGATACTTGAAGTTTCTCTCTGACATGAATTTTCTGTTGCCTTTAACTCCTCCTCACATCAAATGCCAAGCATTCAATAAATAGAACTCCCCTAGGCTTCCTGCTCCAGGCAACACCCCCATCCCCGTACTGGACCCCTCACCCTGTTTATTAACTGTTTAAGATTAAAAGTTATTTACAGATGTCTCATTAGATCTAACATATTTTGTTATAGCCAGAGGTAAATTTATAGACAACCTGCTATGATCAATGCAACGTAAACCAGACTTGCAACTGAGTTAAGCCTAGAAAAACTCTCCAAAAAAAAGTTTTTTACTAATTGTTTCTAATTCCCGTAAACAGACCATTTAGAGTGTTAATTAACAACAACCAGGGGCGCCTGGGTGGCTTAGTCGGTTAAGCGTCCGACTTTCGCTTAGGTCATGATCTCGCGGTTTGTGGGTTCGAGCCCCGCGTCGAGCTCTGTGCTGCCTGCCAGCTCAGAGCCTGGAGCCTGTTTCAGAGTCTGTGTCTCCCTCTCTCTCTGACCCTCCCCTGCTCACGCTGTCTCTCTCTCAGAAATAAATTTTTTAAAAAAAATTAAAAAAAAAGAAATATAGGTCTAAATACTAATTTAGAGTAAAAATCCTGGTTATAAAACATTAATCAGATCTTCTAACCCCATGAAAATATATTAATTGACAATGGAGGGGATATCTCCACAATGAATAGTATACTTGTGTTTCTTTCTTGGCAGCTTGTTAATTGATATGTAAATTTAGAAATGAAAAATTACTTGGCAAGCACAGAAACTATATAAATCAGAGAGAGATTTCATTCAAGTCATAATAAAACCTAATTTAAAACAATTTCTACTATACAATAGAGATATATAACTACCATTTTGGTAGTTCCTCCAGATTCAGTGTTTCTCCTTCAGATTCAGTTTCTCTCCACTTCCTGGATAGCACTCAACAAATGCTGCCCAAATCTTCCTCTTCGAATCCATGTTTACCATATTTCATGCTGATCCTCTTGATTCTTTTGACATGCTCTTCTTTTAAGTATATAAATACTGTCAAGTCCTCCTTTATTTGTCCATAGCCTAGAAGACAACCTGTCTTTAAAATGACTTGCATAGGCATAATCTATTAGATTTATTTTATCAGTACACCTGGGAATGCTGGAGGAAGGCACTGTTATTTTGTCCATTCTATAGCACTAAGATAGTCAGCACCATTCACTAGTTTTAACATCTTATTTCTAGGATATGAGGTTAATGAGTCTTGCCTTCACATATAGCATTGTGTAAAAGAAGGGACAAGGAATGGAGCTCAATCTTTGCTTTTCTCATGCTGATGCCATATGTCGTAGGATTTTGTGGTATTCCTGATATTATTATCAACCACAGAATTCTGAGGTCAGGTTACGGGAGCTTTTGAAATCTTCTTTTCTGTTCTTGTACTACTACCATGGAAACAGAGATCTTATTATTTCTGAACAGCTCTGTTTCACTTTAACTGCCATAAAAGGAAGAAGAGTGTGTGTGTGTGTGTGTGTGAGAAATAGCAAAATAATGTAGCTTTCAGTCAAATTAAATTTTATTCATAACCACAGTTCAGGATAAAATTCTTAAAAATTTTAAGATTGTCTTGGATCACATAGCTTGTAGAGTATCATTTATATCTTAATAACTTGTACATCGTTTTGTATGTGAAAGGCAGACTCCTCCAACTCCAACAAAAACAGAAACAACATAACTATGTTTTTGCCATCTGTTCTTTTGATATAGTAAATAAAGCTGAGTATTGCAAGTAACACAAAGCAGTGTTTCCCAATCTTTCCAAATATGTTTTGTTCTGTTATTTTTTTCTCTCTCAGCCTTTATATCAGTCCCTGGAACCTAGTGGGTCATCAGTACATATTGAATGGATGAATGAATAAAATTTTCAGTGGCTACTACATGATAGCAGTGACAATATTATTTGTTTAATTTAAACAATTATTGAAGCATATATGGATTCCTGAGCTCTCTGAAATACTTCCTGGGATCCCTTGGGGTCTGCAGCTTAAAGATTAGAAATCATTGGTAGTGGGGTGCCTGGGTGGCTCAGTCAGTTAAGCGTCCAACTCTTGATTTCAGCTAAGGTTATGCTCTGTTGTTCTTGAGATGGAAACCTGAGTTGGCCTCTTCACTGACAGCAGAGAGCCTGCTTGGGATTCTCTTTCATCTCTCTCTCTCTCTCTCTTTCTTCCCCTCCCTCATGAGCTCACTCCCTCTCTCTCTGTTTCTCTTTTTTTTTTTCTTACTTTTTTTCTTAAATAGTTTATTGCCAAGTTGGTTTACATATATAACACCCAATGCTCATCCCAACATAAAACTTTAAAAAGAAGAAGTCGCTGGTGTCAAGGGTATTCTTATTCTCATATAATCTCAGGACTGGAAAGTTACCCAAATGTATCTAATTATCCACTCCCATTCAGATCTAACCATTTTCAAACAACTCAAAGAAATCACATATTTCCACAATTTATTTCCATTGGCCTCAGAAAGAATTTTCTGAATTGTCTGAATATGGAATGTTTCAAGTGGTTGCTAAATTCTTAGTGAGACCCTAGTTGTCATGAAAGCAGAGACATCTCTCCTCGTTGCTAAAACATGAGTATCTTGAGTGAGACATAGTGGGTACTTAATGGCTATTTGTTGAATAATTGTTAAATCCATGGATGTGTCAAGAATATGTCACATTTTTATTAGGTAGATACCTATTCTAGAGATTTAGTCACTGAAAGCATGTTGAACTTTCAATAAATTTTAGGGCCTTTGAAACAGTACAAAACAAATCTAACAGCCCTATATCAGGCTATCAGGCTATCATTGTCCGAGTGGAGTCTCTTTCTCTCTAAATTAAATTCCCAGAGTTCCTGGGTGGCTCAGTCAGTTAAGCATCTGACTCCTGGTTTCAGCTGAGATCATTATTTCATGATTATGGGATTGAGCCCCATGCCAGAGTCTGTGTTGACAGCATGGATCCTGCTTGGGATTCTCTCTCTCCCTCTCTCTCTTCTGCCGCCCCCCCTACTTTCTCTTTCTCTCTCTCAAAATAAATAAACTTTAAAAATTAAGTAATTAATTAAATTCCCAATTCCTTCAACCTCCGTTTTAAAAATTTTTTTTAATGTTTATTTATTTTTGAGAGTGAGAAAGACTGAGTGTGAGTGGGAGAGAGTCAGAGAGAGAGAGAGAGAGTATGAGAAAGAGAGATATTGACAGAATCTGAAGTAGGCTCCAGACTCCAAGCTGTCAACACAGAGCCCAACTCGGGGCTCAAACTCACAAACAATGAGATCATGACTAGAGCCAAAGTCAGAAGTTTACCCAACTGAGCCACCCAGGTGCCCCTCCTTCAATCTCCTTTTATATGATGTGACTTTGAATCTCTTCACCATCCAGAATTAGTATAATGCTACAGTTTATCTTGTCCTATATAATGACAATATTATAGACTAAGTGCACTAGTTCCTTTTTTAAATTTTATTTTAATGTTTATTTGTTTTTGAAAGAGAGAAACACAGAGCATGGGGAGGGAAGGGGCACAGAGAGAGAGACACACACAGAATCCAAAGCGAAGCAGTCTTCAGGCTCTTTACTGTGAGCACAAAGCCCAATGTGGGGCTTGAACTCACAAACCAGTAGATCATGACCTGACCAGAAGTTAATGGCTGACTGGCTGAGCCACCCAGGCGTCCTGCTCTAGTTTCTTTGACAACAACACATATTCTCAACTTGGGTTGCAAACGGTAGAAACCCAAATTAAATGAACTTAAGCAAAAAGAAATTTATTGAGGGGTATCTGCGTGGCTCAGTGGGTTGAGCATCTCACTTTGGCTCAGGCCATGATCTCATGGTTCCTGAGTTTGAGCCCCTACATGGGGCTCCCTGGTGCTTCAGATCCTCTGTCTCCCTCTCTCTCTGCCCTTCCCCCACTTGCATTCTCTCCCTCCCTCTCTCTCTCCCTCAAAAATAAATAAAAATTAAAAACAATCATTAAAAAAAGAAATTTGTTGAAAAGATGAGGGATTTTAAAGGATGAAGGGTAAAGGAACGGATTTTAAAAGAAGTTTGAACAGAGGACAAATAACTGGGATTAAAAATCTTATTTAATGGCACAGAAAGAGAGAGAAAAAAAAAAGGCTGAAAAACAAGTAGAACAAACACTAGCTCCTTGCAGGAGTGAATCTTTCCAGGGCTCTCATCCCAGGAAAGATAGGGACTTGACAGGTACCATGTCTCATATCAATAACAGAAACTACCAAGTCTCTTCCCATACTTCTTAGGTGACAAATCCTGAAAACAGACTGTGGTTGGCCAGTCTTTATCAGATGCCAGCCAGGAGGGCCAGTTGCCTTAGGGTAATTTATTTTAGACATAACCTACATTGGTCTAACTCTATACATTAATGTTGTTCTCAAAGAGAAGAAGGGACAGTCAGTCATCCTAGCTGGTATCTACTACATGGTCACATTGCCAATGTATCTTAAAATCGTGAAGCACAACTCTTAAGTATTTTTCACAACTGCATCGTTAGAGCCACGTTACCCCCAACTTTTCTGCACATACATAAGGGTAGCTTTCAGACACCAGATTGCAGTGTTATATTTATTTGTCTTCCATTAGATTTATTAGAGATAACTTCTCTTCTATTTATGTTCATTTTCCCAAAGGCCTGATCAAGAAATGCCAGTTCTCAAAGTGCTGGTCCAGAGGAAATATATTGTACTAAAATAGGAGGAAATTGTTAGGCTAATGAAGGCATGAAGAAAAGACATTTTGTAAAAGATTTAGTATGTAAAGTATATAATTACGTGGTTATACATTGTTGTGAATATTTTGCATGCTGTGTTTTATGGAACAAATAGCATGAAGCAACTCAGTGGAAAGAAGCAATTTAACTTAATAAGCATGAAAAATATATTTTGGCCAACAAGATGCCTAAAAGCAAAAGCATAAAAAACAGAAATTATACATTTAATATTTTTCTATTACAAGAGAGAGGGCATGTTTGAGGGGGATTTTGAAAGAAGTGTGTACAAAGGATGGTGAGTGGGATTTTAAAAAGAATTGTTATAATAGTATGTACAAAAGGATTTTAATTGACGAGAATTTCTGAGACATGGTGCCTACTTGTTTCTTCCTGTGGTATGGTCATGGCCAGCATGAAAAAGACAAATTGGGTTATTTTGTGCTACCACTTGTGCAGGGGAAATGCCACGGATTGTATATGACATAACAAGCTTCGTAAATGGTTTTAGTGAATAATTCAGACTCCCAGAAATAAAAGACTGAAATCTCAGTAACTCATTCATACTCCTTGCTGTCATGAGCAAAGGTAGAGTTCACCCAGAATTGGCTAGGATGGGGAATATACAGAGGATAAAAATATACTACTTCAAGACAAAATTCTTTTTAAAAACCTTTAATTATTATTAATGGGGGTAGATTTTCTATTCTTTTAATAAAATAGTAAGTCTGTTTATGCTAAAAACTATACTTATAATACTTTTGTTTATTTAAAGTTAAAATGTTTGGATTTGTGATTTTCTGAAACTGACTACTTGTTGAGAGATATTTAAAAGATTGAAAAGTTGGACAACAGAGTAAATCATTTATTCCTGGTAAAAATCACAATTACATGTATTTTAGTGGTTTGGAAATTTTAGTTGGCTATGACAACAGACTTAAGGCATGTCAGCCAGTTGGCTCAGAGTTAGCGGTATAGCTTATAGTTCATGTTCAATGACGGAAATCTTCTGTATTTGTGCTATCCAATACAGTTGCCATTTAGCCACATGTATCTATTGGGCACCTCAAATATGGCTGTTGGAAATGAGAAACGGAATTTTTAATTTTACTTAATTTATAGGAAATTAAAATTAAATAGCCACAGTGGCTAGTGAAAGACGGAGGTATAGTGCTTTGACACCAAGGAGGGTATTTTTGTTTTAATTTCCACTAGAGGGCACTATCTGCTTCAGGAGCAGTGGGAACAATGTATATTTCACCATTTTCCATCTGGTACTAGAAAACAGAATGAACAGGCACTGTCTTTCCAATTGTCTAGAGATGTTTTAGCCACCTTATAAATTAGTGCTCCAAGCAACCATCCTGATGATCTAGGCCTTCACTTATGACTTCTGCAACCTCATTTCATATACTAATGTAATTAGTAATACTTTTATTTTTTTCCATCTTTATTGAAGTAGGATTCAGCAAATAAACTTATATTTATATATAGTATTTATGTATTATATAAATTATAATATATTTATGTGTATATAAATTATATATTTATAAATTGTATACTGTATAGTTTAGCCAATATTTATATTATATTAAAACTGTATTTTTAAAAGTTTTATTTATTTACTTTTGAGAGAGAGAGAATACAAGCAGGGAAGGAGCAGAGAGAGAGGGAGAAAGAATCCCAAGGAGGTTCCACATTGTCAGTGCAGAGCCCGATGCAGGACTCAAACCCACAAACTGTGAGACCATGACCTGAGCCAAAGTCAGACACAACCGACTGAGCCACCCAGGCACCCCTAAAAACTGTATTTTTATGTATACTATATTGAAAATGTACCACCTGGAGATTTGATATATATTTACATGGTAAAATGATTAGCACAATCAAGTTAATTAAGTCATCTATCACTTTACATAGTTACCCTTTTTTTTGGTGAGAATTGTTAAGATCTATGCTTAACAAATTTCAAGTATACAATATGGTATTATTATCTATCATCACCATGTATACATTAGGTCTACAGAACTTATTCATCTTATAATTGAAAATATGTACCCTTTGGCCAACATCTCTCATTTCCCTCAGCCCCTAGGCCCTAGCAACCACCAGTCTATTCTGTTTCTACAGATTTGGCTTTTTTATATTCCACATGTAGTGAGGTCATACAGTATTTTTCTTTCTCTTTCTGACTTACTTCACTTAGCACAACGACCTTCAGATTCATCTCTGCTGTCGCAAATTGCAGGATTTCCTTCTTAATATCCCATTGTGTATGTGGGGTTGGGTGGGTGGGTGTACACAGATGTATATATGAGATATTTATATGTCACATATTCTTTATCCATTCATCCATAGATGGACACTTAGGTTGTTTCCATATCGTGGCTACTATGGATAATGCTACAATGAACATGAGAGTGCAGTTGTCTCTTTGAGAGTGATTTCATTTCCTCTGCATGTACGTGAAGGAACAGGATTGCTGGATCTTACGGTAGTTCTATTTTTAATTGTTCAGGGATCTTCATACTATTTTCCATAATGGCTGTACCAATTTTCATTCCCACAAACAGTTTACAAAGATTCCATTTTCTCTGCATCTTTGCCAACATTTTATCTCTTGTCTTTTTAACAATAGACATCTTAAAAGTGTAAGGTGATATTTCACTGTATATGTTTTCCTGATAATAATGATGTTGAGGATCTGTTCATATCATATACTTGTTGGTTATTTGCATATCTTTTTTGGAAAAATGTCTATTCAGGTCTTTTGCCAATTTTTAAATCAGGGTATTCATGCTTTGTTTTGTTTTGTTTTGCTATTAAGTTGTAAGTGTATTTCATTTATTTTGGAAATTAATCCCTTCTCAGAATTATAGTTTGCAAATATTTTTCTCCTCTTCCATAATTTGCTTTTTCATTTTGTTGATTGTTTCGTTTGCTGGGCAAAACCTTTTTAGTTTGATGTGTTCCCACTTGTTTACTTTTGCTTTTGTTTCTTGTGCTTTGGGTGTCAGATGTAAAAATTCATTGCCAAGATGGATGTTAGGGAGGTTTACCCTTATGTTTTCTTCTAGGAGTTTTATGGTCTTTCATTAAAATCTTAAACCCATTTGAGTTGATATTTTGTGTTAGGGTAAAATAGAGATTCAATTTCATTATTTTGGATGTTAATATCCTGTTTTCCTGACATCATTTATTAAAAAGATTATGTTTTTCTCTTTCTGTATTCTTGCACCTTTGTCAAAAATTAGTTGACCATATATGGGTTTATTCATGGGCTCTCTATTCTGTTCCACTGATCTTTGTGTTTATTTTTATACCAATACCATAATATTTTGATTACTGTAGTTTTGTAATACAGTTTGAAAGCAAAAAGTGATGCCTCCATCTTTGTTCTTCTTGCTCAAGATTACCTTAGCTATTCAAGGTCTCTTGTGTTTCCAAATGAACTTTAGATTGTTTTTTCTATTTCTGTGAAAAACAGCATTAGAATTTTGAAAAGGATTGTATTGAATCTGTAGATAACTTTGGGTACTGTGGATATTTTAACAGTATTAATTCTTCTGATTCACAAACATAGGATAGCTTTCAGATTATTTGTGACCTCTTCAATTTCTTTCACTGATGTTTTATGGTTTTCAATATATAAATTCTTTCCCCTTCTATGTTAAACTTATTCTTAAGTATTTTGGGGTTTCACAACGCTATTTTAAATTGGTTTGGTTTCCCAATTTCTCTAATAGTTCATTGTTAATGTGTAGAAACACAATTGATTTTTGAACATTAATTTTGTATCCTACAACTTTACTGAATTTACTTATAAGTCTAACAGTTTTGTGGGTAGAGTCTTGGGGTTTTTTATATATAAGATTATGTCATCTGGAAACAGGCAATTCTATTTCTTCCTTTGCATTTTGAGGTCTTTTATTTCTTTTTCTTCCCTAATTGCTATGGCTAGACTTTCCAGTACTCTATTGAATAGAAGTGATAAAAGTGGATATCATTGTCTTGTTCCTGATTTTAGATGAAAAGCTTGTAGCTTTTCACCAATGCGTATGATATCAACTGTGGGCATGTCATATATGACCTTTATTATGTTGAAGTACATTCCTTCTATTCCTAGTTTGTTGACAGTTTTAATCATGAAAAGATGTTGAATTTTGTGAAATACTTTTTATGTATCTATTGATAATATGCTTTTTATTTTTTATTTTTTTAATGTAGTGCACACATTTATTGACTTGACTTACATATGTTGAATCATCTTTGCATCTAGGGATAAATCCCACTTGATCATGGTGTATAATCCTTTTGATATGTTGTTGAATATGATTTGCTAGTGTTTTGTTGAGAATTTTTGCATCTATGTTCATCAGAAATATTGTCCTATAATTTTCCTCTCTTACAGTGTACTTGTCTGGCCTTGGTATTGGGGTAATGGTGGCCCTGTAAAGTGTGTTAGGAAATGTCCCCCATCTCTTTAGCTTTTCAGATGAATTTGAAGAATTGGTATTAATTCTTCATTAAATGTTTGGTGTTATTTACCGGGGAAGCCACCTGGCCCTGGAAATTTCTTTCTTGGGAGATTTTTGATTGCTGATTCACTCTCCTTACTTATTATTGGTTTGTTCAGACCTTTTATTTATTCATGATTCAGTCTTGGTAAGTTGTATGTTTGTAGGAATTTATCTTTTTCTTCTAGGTGAAACTTATTGGCATATAATTGTTTACAGTAGTCTCTTATGTTCCTTTGTATTTCTATGGTTTAAGTTGTAATGTCTCCTCTTTCATTTGTGATTGTATTTTTTTTAGTCAATTTGTGATTGTATGTTTTTGAGTTTCTTTTTTTCTTAGTCTAGCTAAACGTTTGTCATTGTTACCTATTTTTAAAAGTTTTTAGTTTTATTGATATTTTATATTGCGTTTCTAGTCTCTATTTCATTTCTTTCTCCTATGATCTGTGTTACCTTCCCTCCATCTGTAAATATTGGATTTAGTTTGTTCTTTTTTTACTTGCTTGAGTTATAAAGTTAGATTGCTTATTTGATCTTTCCTTTTTCTAATGTAGGCATTTATTGCTATGAACTTCTCTCTTAGAACTGTTTTTGCTCATCTCGTAAGTTTGGTATGTTCTGTTTCCAATTTTATTTGTCTTGGGATTTTTTTTAAGATTCTATTTTCAAGCAATTTCCACACCCAAAGCAGGGCTCAAACACACAACCCCTCAATCAAAAGTCGCATACCCTACCAACTGAGCCAGCCAGGTACCCCTCTGGATATATATTTTTTTATTTCCCTTTTGATTTATTCTTTCAGCCATTGGTTGTCCAGAAGCATACTGCTTAATCTCCATACATTTACAAGTTTTCCAGTTTTCTTCCAAAGAAATCTTTCTTTGATTTCTAGTTTCATAATATTGTGGTTGGAAAAGATGCTGGATATGATTTCAGTCTTTTTAAATTTGTTAAGACTACTTTAGTGGCATAACATATTTTGTATCCTGGAGAATGTTTCTTGTGTACTTCAGAAGAATGTGTATTCTGCTGCTGCTGTTGGATAGAACAGGTCTTTTTGGTGTAACTTATAGTTCAAGTCCAGTGAACTTGAAGTACTGATTTTCTGTCGAAATGATCTACTCATTGATGAAAGTGAAATACTGAAGTCCCCTATTATTACTTTATTACTGTCTATTTTTCCCTTCATATCTGTTAATATTTGCTTCATGTATTTTATGTGCTCTGATGTTGAGTACACAACTATTTATAATTGTTATATCTTCCTGATCAATTAACCACTTGAATAATAAATCTTCTTGATTAATTGATCCCCTTATCATTATATAATGATCTCTTTTGTTTCTTATTACATTTTTTACTTGAAGTTTAGTTTTTCTAATATAAGTATGTGTACTCACGCTTTATAAAAAAATTTCCATTTGAATGGAATATCTTTTCCCATAGCATCCTATCCTATGTGTATCTTTAAAGCTGAAATGTTTTGTAGGTAGCATATAGATGACTCTTGTTTTTCTTTAATCTATTCAGCCACTCTATGTTTTTTGATTGGAGAATTTAGTCCATTTACATTTAAAATGATAATTGAGAGATAAGGCTTAATATTGTCATTTTGTTAATTATTTTTCTGGGTGTTTTGTAGGTACTCTGTTTCTTTCTTTCTCCCCTGCTGTTTTCCTTTGTGATTTGCTATATATTCTGCTTGACTACCTTCTCTTTATCTTTTGTGTATCTACTATAGTTTTTTGGTTTGTAGTTACCAAAAGGCTTACAGAAAACATCTTATAGTTATAGCAGTCTACTTTAAGTTAATAACAATTCAATTGCATACAAAACCTCTGCACTTTTACTCCATCTCCACACTTTGTTTTTGATGTCACAATTTACATCTTTTCCTATGGTATACCAATTAACAAATTATCATAGATATATTTATTTTAAATATTTTTGTCTTTTAAGCTTTTTCATAGAGTTATAAGTGACTTACACACCACTATTATAGTATTAAAGCATTCGGAATTTAACTATATAGTTACCTGTACCAGTGAGTTTTATATTTTCATATGATCACATGTTTCCTACTAGTGTTCTTTTATTTCAGATGGGAGCACTCCTTTTAGCATTTTTGTAAGTCTAGTCTTATGGTGATGAACTCCTTCAATTTTTTTGTCTGGGAATATTTTCATCTCTCCCTCAACTCTAAAGGACAACTTTGTCAGGCAGAGTATTGTTGGTTGGCAGGTTTTCTCTATCAGTATTTAAATATGTGATCCCACTGATTTCTGACCTGCAATGGTTTTAATGAAATTTTCACTGATAGTCTTATGAATTCCCTTATATGTAACACTTTGCTTTCTCTTGCTGCTGTCAAGATTCTCTCTTTGTTTTAAACTTTTGACAATTTGATTATAATGTGTCTTAGTATGGCAGGGGAAGTATTCACAGCTCTTCCACGCTCTAGGGAGGATCTCAGTCAGTTCCCACATGCAAGCAGACTGGAGGTCCAATCACTGGGCAGCAGTTCAGAGAGTATGAAGTCTAACTCCTTTCAGGGAGAAACTGAGAGCTTTGCATTTTTGCCCATTGCCTCCTGGGAAGGCAGGCAATACCTGCTGAGCCTGGAAAGATAGCCTTGGAAGTGTTCACGTGCACTTTTAAAATCACCTCTGTTGAATGTGGTCCCTGGGAACTTGTGAACGCTGAGCCCCTTTAGCTCTCAGAGCTAAAAGTTGAAGGAGTAGATGTGTGATCCAAACCCTTCACTCTTCAGGAAGGAGCTAAGATTTAGAGGTTCCCTACCTACTCTAAAGATATCCCTATAGATAAATAAAAAAGTAAAACATGGAATGCCAGATGCTAAGGAATATTATGGGAAAAAATAAAGTGAGGAATGGAAATATACTTGCAATTTAAATATAATGGATCAGGGAAGGTCTCACTGAAAAGGTTTCATTTCAGTAGCGACTAAAGAAGGTGATGGAGGAAGCCATGCATATATTTGGTAGAAGAAGCTTCTGGGCAGAGATAAAAGTAGAAACAACTGAAATGAGAGTACATCTGGCATGCTTGAGGAGCCAAAGATGGCTGAGCAGAGTGACCAAAAGAGTGGGTCCTGAGAGAAGTTAAAGAGATATCAGGAATCAAACATGAAGGACCTTCAAGATGCCTTTTTAAGGACTTTAACTTTTATTCTGAAGAATATGGAAAATCATTCAAAGATTTATATAGAAAAACATGATCTTATTTATACTTTTATAGAACCACCCTGTGTTGCAAATAGACTGTGGAATGAGGTGAGGGATATGAGTGAAATCAGGAAACCCAACTAGAAAGCTATTGTCATTATCTCATTATGAGAGAGAAGTGGCTCAGACCAGGATGGTACCAGAAGATGTGAAGAGAGATAATCCTGGGTTTATTTTTTTATAGCTGTCAGAACTCCTGATTAATTACATGTAATATCTTTTGCTCCCCTTCACTAGATTTTATTCTGTTTTAGAAATTATGGACATATTTCTCTAACATGGTAGAGGGCAAAATAATTTATCTTTTTAACCCCTACTCCATCTTAAAAAAAAGATGAAATCTACATTTTAATATTTTCCCTTCTCCTCTTCAGTGTAAAGTCAGGTTCCCTAGAATCAGAGCCCGTGGCAGGGCACGTGGGGAAATGATTCCCTGAAGGAATGCTCTCAGGAGAACAGATGTGAGGAAAGCAGGATGGGGCAGGAGAGGAAGCTAAGCTAGCATGCTGTCTCAGCTGGACACTAGCTTCAGCTTGGTCCCATAGGAGCTCTAGAGAAAGAAATATACCATGGAGTTGTTTCTACTTTGAGTAAAGGTGGTTGGCCTCTTTTACCCACTGAGAGTTGGAGGGGGACACAAGAAATAACCTCCAATGAAAATACCCATCCCCCATCTTTTCCCCTAGAACAACTTGTTTATATCTAGATCATCCGTTCCTTATTTAACAATTGTATAATAGAATCATTTCCATCTCTCTAAACTATATACTTGTGGTGCTTTATCCAGATTCCCCTCACCAGCTGCTCTGAGTGTTGACTCTAATATCTTACAGCCACAGCCCTCTCCAGAGGATTTCTCTAAGCTGATGACTGCTACCTTCCCAGGAAGATGCCTTATTTACCCCCTTGCTCAGCAGTGGCAGTCTTCAGCCAATGACTCACTGATTACAAAATACAAAACCCAGGCCTTTCACCTCAAGGTAGGGAAACCGTGTGGAGCCATTTATATTGACAATGCTCCTCATGTGACCAGACTTAGACTAGACTTGAGCTAAATTCACATCTTTGACTTCCTCCCCTGTCCTATCTTGCTTGCCTCATTTTCTTACGGGCTTTTCTTGAGAGCAGTTTCTCAATAAATCACATGTAGAAGAATCCCCATCTCAGGCTCTGCTTCTGAGAACCCTTACTTAAGGAATGGTCCCCTTTAATTTAATGAGGTGGGAAGACACCATAACAATGCATAATGACAGCATCTATTTAAAAAGTAAAAGAACAAGCTCTTCTTTAAGTGATCAGAAACTTTACTTGTTCTACTTCCTTTGAATTTTATCATAATGCATTATGTTTTATGCCCAAGAGTCTTTTAGTTGTCTATCATGTTCTTCTCTGAAAAATAACAAACAAACAGATGAATATATTTACAAGAGATAAAGAAGGGCATTATATCATGATAAAGGGGACTATAGAACAAGAGGATCTAACAATAAATATTTATTCCCCAAACATGAAGTACCCAAATATATAAAACAGTTAAAAACAAAGATAAAGAATCTCATTGATAATAATACAATAATAGCATGGGACTTTAACACCCCACTCACATCAATGGAAAGATCATCTAAGCAGAAAATCGACAAGGAAATAATTGCTTCAGATGACACACTAGAATAGATGGATTTAACAGATATATTCAGAACATTTCATCCTAAAGCTGCAGAATACACATTCTTTTCAAGTGGACATGTCACATTCTCCAGAAAAAGTCACATACTAGGTCCCAAATCAGGCCTCAACAAGTAGAAAAAGGTTGAGATCATACCATGAATATTTTCTGACCACAACACTGTGAAACTTGAAGTCACCCACAAGAAAAAATTGGAAAGACCACAAATACATGGAAGTTAAACAACATGATACTAGAGAAGAATGGGCCAACCAGGAAATCAAAGAAGAAATTTTAAAATACATGAAAACAAATGAAAATGAAAATATGATGGTCTAAAACCTTTTGGATGCAGAAAAAGTGGTCCTAAGAGGGAAGTATATAGCAATACAGGTTTGCCTCAAGAAGCAAGAAAAATCTCAAATAAACAACCTAATTTTATACCTAAAGGAGCTGGAAAAAGAACAACAAGTGAAGCCTAAAGCCAGCAGAAGAAAGGAAATAATAAAATTAGAGCAGAAGTAAATGATACAGAAACAACAACAACAACAAAAAAGGCAAACAAGACAAAACAAAGAACATATCAATGAAACCAGGAGCTGGCTGAGAAAATTAATAAAACTGATATCCCTAGCCAGACTTATCAAAAAGAGAAGAGAGAGGCACTGGGGTGGCTCAGTCATTTGAGCTTTCAACTTTGGCTCAGGCAACAATCTCACAGTTCATGGGTTTGAGCCCCACATCAGCCTAGCTGCTGTCAGCCTATCAGTGCAGAGCTCGCTTCAGATCCTTTCTCCTTCTCTCTCTACCTCTTCCTCACTTGCACTCCTCCAAAAGTAAATAAATATTTAAAAAAAAGAAGAGAAGAGAAAGGACCCAAATAAATAAAATCACAACTAACAGAGGAGAAACAACAACCAACATCACAAAAATACAAACAATTATAAGAGAATATTATGAAATGTTATATGCTAACAAACTGGATAATCTGGAAGAAAGGAATAAATTGCTAGGAAATTTATTTCTAGCTACCAAAACCTGAACAGGAACAAATAGAAAAGTTGAATAGACAGATAAGCAAACAAATTGAATCAGTTATCAAAAATCTCCCAGCAAACAAAAGTTCAGGGCCACATAACTTCACAGGCAAATTCTACTAAATATTTAAAGAATAGTTAATACCTATTCTTCTCAAACTGTTCCAAAAAGTAGAAATGGGAGGAAACTTCCAAACTCATTCTACAAGGCCAGCATTACTTTGATTCCAAAACCAGACAAAGACTCCACTAAAAAAAGAGAATTACAATCCAATATACCTGATGAACATTGGTGCAAAAATTCTCAACAAAATGCCAGCAAAATAACTTCAACACTATATTAAAAGAATCACTTCCCATGATCAATTGGGACTGATTACTGAGCTACAGGTGTGGTTCAATATTCATAAATTAATCAAGTGATACACCACATTATTAAAAGGAAGAATAAAAACCATATGATCCTCTCAATAAATGGAGAAAAAGCATTTGACAAAGTATAGCATGGCTTCTTGATAAAAACCCTCAACAAAGTAGGATTGGAAGGAATATACCTCAACATAATACAGGCCATATATGAAAGACCCACAGCTAATATCATCCTCGATGGGGAAAAATTGAAGCAATCAGACAACAAAAAAGAAATAAAAGGCATCAAAATCAGCAAGGAAGAAGTCAAACTTTCGCTATTCACAGATGACATGCTACTCCATGTAGAAAACCCAAAAGACTCACAAAAAGATTTGCTAGAACTGATACACAAATTCAATTAAGATTATGGGATACAAAATCAATGTACAGAAATCTGTTGCATTTCTACACACTAAAAATGAAGCAGCAGAAAGAGAAATCAGGGAATTGATCCCATTTACAACTGCACCAAAAACCTTAAGACACCTAGGAATAAACCTAACCAAGGAGGGAAAAGATCTGTACTATAGAACATTTATGAAAGTGAAGATGACACAAAGAAATGGAAAAGCATTCTTATCAAAATACCACCAAAATTTTTCACAGAGCTGGAACAAACAATCCTAAAATTTGTATGGAACCACAAACCACCATGAATAGTCAAAGCAATGTTGAAAAAGAAGAGCAAAGCTGGGGATGTCACAATTCTGGACTTCAAGATATATTACAAAGCTGTAGTCACCAAGACAGTATGGTACTGGCACAAAAATAGACACATAGATCAACAGAACAGAATAGGAAACCCAGAAATGGAAAAACAAACAAACAAGAAAATCCAAAAATTAACTCACAACTAGGTAGTCAACTCATCTCTGACAAAGTAGGAAAGAATACCCAGTTGGAAAAAGACAGTCTCTTCAACAAATGGTGTTGGGAAAACTGGACAGCAACATGTAAAAGAATGAAACTGGACCACTTTATTACACCATATACAAAAACAAACTCAAACTGGATGAAAGACCTAAGTGTGAGACCTGAAATTATAAAATCCTAGAGGAGGTCAGTAATCTCTTTGACATTGGCCATTGTAACTTCTTACTAGATATGGATCCTGAGGCAAAGGAAACAAAAGCACAAATAAACTATTGGGATTTCATCTAGATAATAAGCTTTTAAACAGTGAAGGAAATAACCAACAAAAGTAAAAGGGAACCAATAGCATGGGGAAAATGTTTGCAAATGACATATCTGATAAAGGTTTAATATCCACAATCAATGAAGAACTTAAAAAAACTCAACATCCAAAAAACAAATAATCCAGTTAAAAATAAATAGACATTTTTCCAAAGAAGACATACAGAGGGCTAATAAACACATGAAAAGATGCTTATCATCGGGGAAATCCAAATCAAAACTACAATGAGATATCGCTTCACATCTGTCAGAATGGCTAAAATTAACAACGGGTGTTGGTAAGGATGTGAGGAAAGGAGAACCCTGTTACCCTGTTGCTGGGAATTCAAACTGGTGCAGCCTCTCTAGAAAACAGTATGGCGTTTCCTCATAAAGTTAAAAATAGAATTACCCTATGATCCAGCAATTGCACTACTAGGTATTTACCCAAAGGATACAAAAATACTGATTTGAAGGAATAAATGCACCCCAATGTTTATAGCAACATTATCTACACTAGACGAATTACAGAAAGAACCCAAATGTTCATCGACTGATGAATGGATAAGGAAAATGTGATATTATATATAAAACAGAATATTACTTAACCTTAAAAAGAATGAAATCTTGCCGTGTGCAATAACATGGATATAGTTAGAGAGCATTATGCTAAGCAAAATAAGTCAGTCAGTCAGAGAAACACAAATACATATGATTTCACTCATATATGGAATTAAAGAAACAAACAAACAAAAATGAACACAGGGGAACAAAAAAGAGGCAAACCCAGAAGCAGACTCCTTTGTATTTTTCCAAGAAACAGACTCTTAACCATAGAGAACAAATTAGTGGTTACAGAGAAGAGGTGGGGGGATGGGTTAAATAGGTGATGGGGACTAAGGAGGGCATTTGTGATGAGAGCTGGGTGTTGTATGTAAGTGATGAATCACTAAATTCTACACCTGAAACTAATATTACATTGTATGTTAACTAACTGGAATTTAAATAAAAACTTGGAGGAAAAAATGAATAAAAGATTGATATTAGATATGAATATTTTTTGCATTGTTCTACTTCCTTTGAACTTTAGCATAATGCATTATGTTAATAGTCTCTTACTTGTTCATTACATCCTTTTCTGAAAATAAAAAGATGAATATCTTTTTATTTCCTATGTCTATATTACTCTGAGCATAAAATTTCCTTGTGAAATAAATTATAATTACAAATAATATTAATAATAGAATTGATTAAACATTATAAATTTGTTACAGATTTTAAAAAATCAATATTAAATATAAAAAGAAATTTTTTGCTGGAAATGCATTTTAACAAGATGAATAAGCTATTTTTTAATCAGTTCCAGTATCTGTGGATAATTCTTACTACTAAAATGAAAAAAAAAATGCTCAGCAGCAATTCTATTTTTATTTTTGTAGTTGTTGCTGTTAATAAGATGTGAGAGCTAAGACATCTCATTTAGATAAAAAAAATGAGAATGGGATTGGAACGATCTTTTTTTATTGAAGTATAATTAACATTTGGTGTTATATTAGTTTCAGGTGTACAATATGTTTCAGCAATTCTATACATTTCTCAGTGTTCACCAAGATTAAGTGTACTCTTGATCCTCTTTATCGATATCCTCTCCCCCGCCCCCGGCAACCACCCACCTGTTCTCTGTATTCAAAACTCTGTTCTTTTGTTTGTCTCTTTTTTCTTTGTTTGTTCATTAGTTTTGTTTCTTAAATCCACATGAATGAAATCACAGAATATTTGTCTTTCTCTGTCTGACTTCACTTAGCATTATACCCTCTAGGTCCACTCATGTTCCTGCAAATGGTAAGATTTCATTCTTTTTTTATGGCTGAGTCATAGTCCATTGTCTATATATACTACATTTTTCTTTATCCATTCATCTATCAATGGACACTGGGTTGTTCCATAAATTGGCTATTGCAAATAATACTGCAATAAATACAGAAGTGCATATCTTTTCTGAATTAGCGTTTTTGGTTTCTTTGGGTAGATAGCCAGTAGTGGAATTACTGGACCATAAGGTAATTCTGTTTCTTAACTTTTTGAAAAAGCTCCATACTGTTTTCCATAGCAGCTGTACTAAATAACATTCCTACCAACAGTGCATGAGGGTTCCTTTTTCTCCACATTCTCATCAACACTTATTTGTCCTTTGAGTCTAGCCATTCTGATAGGTGTAAGGTGATATCTCATTGTGGTTTGACTTTTCATTTCACTGATGATGAGTGATGGTGAGCATCTTTTCATGTATCTGTTGGTCAGCTGTATGTCTTCTTTGGGGAAAAAAAGGTCTATCCAGGTCCTTGGTCCAGTTTTTAATTTATTATTTTGGTGTTGAGTTGCATAAGTTCTTTATATATTTTGGATATTAACCCCTTATCAGATATATCATTTGCAAATATCCTCTCCCATTTAGTAGGTTACTTTTTGTTTTGTTGATGCTTTATTTTGCTGTACAAAAGCTTTTTATTTTAAGGTAGTCTCAGGAGTTGAATTTTGCTTTTGTTTTTCTTTCCCTTGCCTGAGGAGAAATATCTAGAGAAATGTTGCTATGGATGATACCAAAGAAATTACTTACTCTCTTTTCTTCTAGGAGTTTTGTGGTTTCAGGTCTCACAGTTAGATCTTTAATCCACTTTGAGTTTCTTTTTGTTTATGGTGTATGAATGTGGTCCAGTTTCATTCTTTTGCATGTATCTGTCCAGTATCCCAACACCATTTATTGAAGAGTAAATGGAAGAAAATCTATCATAGCAATACCACAGTTCTTTGAACTGCTTCTGAGTTAAATGCCAGAAAGCACCTAGTGACCTAGTTTCAATAACACATTTTAATAATTTGTAAGATAGCATTTTGATAAGGTCCTTTTTCAATTTTGTTGAAAACAAATCATTAGAAACCACTTGACCTACCACAGATTTTTTAAATACAATATCTAGAGATTTACTTCCTCAACACTAGCAACAAAAATTCCAAATAACTCTTTTGGCATTCGAAAGCCTTTTAGACTCTAAAAGGAATAAACCACAGTAAATAAAAGATATTCTTTGCTTCCCAAATGACTCTCTCTTTTCTTGGTTATGCTTGTTTTTTTTTTTACCATGAGTCGATTTGGGTAGATGATTTTCTGAAACACTTTATCCAGGTTAGAGTCAACTCATCACTTTTCCACCTAACTGAGTCTTGTGTTTATCAAATTCTTTCAGTTGGCTCTAAATAGAACTCTAAAGATATTTTAATGTCTTTCCCTCAAACACGTAAGTCCTTCTCATGCTTTATCTCACTCTTAAAATGCCTTAATGACAGATAGCACACACAAAAAAGTAATTATATAACTACATATAGCTGTGTGAAAAAGATGAAGTCAGCAAGTTTCAGAATTTGGAGGATTTGCATGGAGCAGATTTAAAAGATAGAGTAAAATAAGTACCTATTGTCAGAGAGGACCACAAAAGGGTTTTTGATTTTTGTTTTATCCATTATTCTTTGTCCTTTTGATCATCTTTTTTGTTTTATCATGGTATTGAGGTGATCATTTAGTGCTTGGTAAAGGCTTTAAGGAAAGGAATCACACAAAGTAACCATGAAAATCAATAGCCTTCCAGTGACCTTTAGACATTTAATCCCAATTAGTCCCAACAAAGCTGTATCATCTGTGTGATTTATAAAGCAGTTCTTTTTCTTTAAGATTATTTGAAAATCTCCAGTAATTATTTTTTATTCACCAGGTGACCATCTAGTAACATGACCAAAACTCCAAATGGTTTAAAAACAAACAAACAAAAAAAACCTTGATGGTAATAATAGCCCTTTTGAGGAAGAGTAGAAATTACTTTGAAGTATAAGGAGATTTCATGTTCAAATTATGATCAAAATCACACATTCCAATAAATGCTGTAAGGAAAAAGACCAGAGTTCTGGGAGAAAGAATAACAGTGGAACCCTAGTTTAGATTGAGAAATAAGAGAAGTCCTCTCTAAGTGACTAACATTTAAGTCAAGACCCAAGAGAGAAATTGGTTTCATTAAAGTGATGGAAAGAAATATGTAAATCTCAAACCAAAGAGAAACAATTCTCAGATAAAGTGAAAAAGAAACCAAGGAGAGTTCATTAAAAGAAAACAAACAACCCAGAAAGTAAGATGGAATTGACAAAGAACTCCATTTGAAATTAACATGTGATGAGATAAAGCAAGTGCTGGGCTTTATAGAACTTTACAGAACATGTTTTAGTAAACATGAATGCAATAAAACAAGAGTTTAAAGACTAAATGAAAAATAAATTAACAGAATAGAAAGAAAAATAGACATTTTAATGCTAAGGAAATAAAAGAAGATCCAAATATAGCCTATAAATTAGAAATTGCATAGGCAAGACAGATACAGCTAAAATTCAAATGAAGGCAGAAGAAAAATTTAATGTAATAATGGTGAATGAATAGAAAAAAATATAGAGAATAAAACAAATGGTGTAACAATAAAAGCATAGAGGTCAGAGAAACAATCTCATATTAGGATATTAAGATATTTAGGGCTACCTGGGTGACTCAGTCTGTTAAGTGTCTGACTTTAGCTCAGGTCATGATCTCATAATTGAGGAGTTCAAGCCCCATATCAGGCTCTGAACTGACAGTGCAGAGCCTGCCTGGGATTCTGTCTCTCTTCCCTTCCCTCTCTCTCTCTGTCTCAAAATAAATAAATAAATTTAAAAAAATATATATTAGGATATTTAGATATCCCTAAAATACTGAACCCAACAAGGAAAACCAAATGGATACAAATACACACATATTTATTTTTATATATTTTATATACTATGATTATATATTATAAATATGAAATCATATTTTAAATATTACTTTATTATGTATATTTATGTATTTTTATGTATTATGTATATTTAAATATATATTTAAATATATTTAAAAATATAATACAGGAAAATTTCTTGAAATAAATAAATCTGAAAATCAAAATCTGCACATAAAAATGGTACACCACACACAAACTAATAATAATAATATAATGGGTATAAATGACAGATCCTGCTTATTGTTGAACTTTAAGAATATAAACCAAAGTCCTCAGACATGTCAGCAAAAAATAAAAATAAAATCACTTAAAAGTTGAGTTGAAAATCAGACTGGCTTCTCACAGTAATATTCAGTGCCAGAAGACAATGGAGAAAGGTCTATAAATTATAAGGGGAAAATAGGTATGACTTACAAATATTAAGCTCAAGTTGTCAATCAAATAAAAAGGTTAGGAGATGTTTTCAACATGGAATCTCTCTGGACTCATAGCACCCATGAGTTCCTCAATGAAAAGCACTTCACACTGATAAAATCAGTTACCCAAAATCTGATTCACAATTAAGACCTCTAAGACATTCAATGGTAAGTGATGATCATCATATAAACAAAGAACTAAGATCAAACAACTAGGAAAAAATTATTCCAGAAGATAACTAAAATACTATAGTTTGTGCTCACAACCATGAGGGAGTAAATGGGTTGGAACTTACTTTTCAACCATAAACAAATATAAAACTGGCCAAATATATATGAAATAAATGTTTTTGGACATTGGGCAACATCCAGAAAAGGGCTGTGAGCTTGAGAGGAAATAAACTACCCAAGTCATACAATAGCCCCAGTTTTCAGACAGTAGGCAAGTTCTGTTCCTTGGGTGCAGGTAGGGGAAATCTGAACAAAGTTCGAGTAGTTCTAAGTTGAAGAGACAGATGTTAGAATTTAGAGCAGCCCTGGAAACTACAATTTTCAGAGTAGAAATACTACAGAGAAGAAATTCTTTAGCAAAAGGCTCCAGATATTTGAATAAGGATCACTGTGAGTCTTTGACTGAATACTAATCTCTCTCTGCACAGCATGAAATTCAATAAGATTGCACAAAGACATGTGAAGTAAGAAAAACTCCCACAGAATGGAAGCCAAATAATGTCTGTAGTTTATACAGGGCCAGGGCTATTCAAATTTCTACAGCCAAAGCAGAAAGACATTGTTAAATGCACATGACATTTAAAAATAAGCCTAAAAATAGTCACATCTGGGGCTAAACTGGTACCACAGGAACGTCTACCCTATATGTTTTCAAAAAGAAAAGCCTACAAAATATCAAACTGAATCGAGTCATTTAATTGTCAGAACAAAATCCACACCACTTAAAGAAACAACAAAATATAGCAGTTAATGATGATTAACAATGATTAACAAAGAAAGATTTTGTCTGGCATTCAATTAAAAACTGCCAGGAATTTAAAGGTAGGAAAAAGTGTCCAAAAGAAAAAAGAATTTCATAGAAAGAGAGGCAAAAATGATAAAGTTTAAGGAATTATAATGAGAATGATAAAATGACTCTTAAAAAATGCTCAATGTGCTTAAGAACTTAAAGAAAAACATGAACATAATATGGATAAAAATCAAAAATTAAAAAAAAAAGAATCAAATGGGAGTGTTAGAAAAGAAAAATAAAATACCTAAAGTAGAAATTACATTGCATGGTATTAACCACAGATTAGACATAAAAGGTCAATGAACTTGGAAACTAAGCAATACAAAATATCCAAAATGAAGAACACAGAGTAAAGATAAAAATGAATGAAACCCTAAGTAATGTGTAAAACAATAACAAGCAGTCTAGCATATATGTAACTGGGATCTCAGAAAGAGAGAAAAAGGAGGAGACAAAAATACAGTTGAAGGAATAATAGTAGAGGTTTAAAATACACAATGCTAAAATATGATAATATTGAAAGAAAAGAAAAAAATAGATAAATCTAACATTATAGGGGTTCCTGAGTGGCTCAGTGGGTTAAGCCTCGGACATCAGCTAAAGTCATTCCAATTCCAGCTCAGGTCATGATCTCATGGTTGGTGAGTTTGAGGTCTGCGTCAGGCTCTATGTTGACAGCTCAGAGCCTGGAGCCTGCTTCAAATTTTGTGTACCCCTTTCCCTCTGCCCCTCCCCTGCTCACTCTCTTTCTCTCTCTCTCTCTCTCAAAAATAAATAAACATTAAAAATGTTTACAAAAATCTAGCATTATAGTGGTAGATCGAAAACTCTTCTCTCAATAATGGATATAAAAAAGTACAGAAATTACTACGGATATAGGAGACCTGAATGACACTATCAAAGAATTTGAATGTCAGACATTTCTGGAAAACTCCACCAATCAAAAACAGAATATACATCCTTTTCAAGTACACATGGAGCATTTATCAAGACAGAATAGATGCTAGGCTATTAGCCAAGTCTCAATAAGTTTCAAAAGACTGAAATCATAAGAAAATTTAATTAGAAATTACTAAATAAAAAATATCTGGAAATATCCAAAGTATTTGGGAATTCAATTTCATAATTTCATAAGAATTCATATCCCAAAAATAAAAACAGAGAAAATAAGAAAAAAAATCTAAACTAAGTATTTTTTTTTAAATTTTTAAAAATGTTTTATTTATTTCTAGGAGAGAGAGAGAGAGACAGCGTGAGCAGGGGAGGGTCAGAGAGAGAGGGAGTCACAGACAGAAACAGGCTCCAGGCTCTGAGCTGGCAGTCAGCACAGAGCCCGACGCGGGGCTCGAACCTACAAACCGCGAGATCATGACCTAAGCGAAAGTCGGATGCTTAACCGACTAAGCCACCCAGGCGCCCCAAAAAATCTAAACTAATTCTTAATTAAAAATGCAGCATATAAAAATTAGAGGATGCATATAAATCATTCCTTAGGAAATTATGGCTTAAAATGTTTATACTAGAAAAGAAAAAATAGTTAAAATCAATAAAATAGAAAACTGAGAAGCAAGAGAGAAAAATAGATAGCACAAAAAGATGGTTCTTTGAAAAAAAATCAATGAAATTGACAAAACTTTAGGTAGAATGATCAAGAAAATGAGACATAAAATATGGATATCAAGAATAAAATAAAGAACCTCACTATAGATCCCACAGGTATTAAAAGAACAGTAAGTGAATATTATAAACTGACTTAACAAGCAACAAAAAACCTGAATGGCCCTAAAAGCAGGATATTAAATTTGTAACTCAAATTATTCCTTAAAAATATTCAAGATCAAAATGATCTTATTAATAACTCTTGTCAAAAATTTTTAAAGGTATGATACTAATCCTACACAAATTCTTTCAGAAGATTAAAAAGAAAATACTATATCCATACTCGTTTTCTTAGGCCAACATTACCTTGATACCAAAACCAGATGAACATATTATGAGAAAAGGAGGCTACAAACCAATATTATTATTTACATAGACAAAACAATTTCTTCATAAAATAATAGCAGCAAATTAGATCAAGTAATATATATAAAGAATAACATCTTGACAAAGTGGAATTTATCCCCAGTTTGCTAAATTGGTTTAGTATTTGGAAATCAATGTAGTTTAACATGTTCACAAAATTGTTAAAAATATAGAATCATCTTAATAGATGTAGAAAATGCATTTAACAGATGTTCATCATTAAAAAAAATAAAAACCTCTCACCTCTTATACAACAGAAGGAATTTGATCACACTTGTGAAAAAATAAATGCTTTCTCCTTGGTTGTGAACAAAGAAAGGGTGTCCACTCCCACCATTTCAAATTTGTTCTAGGAGTCATAGCAGTCCAATAAGGTAACAAACATAAATGAAAACAATATACATTGGAAAAAGTGTGATAGTGTGATTTTCAAAAGAAATATATTATTTATTCTTGTTTCTGTTCCTAGAACAGAGCTCTAAAAACACCTTGCAATTTCCTGTGCAAAAAGCAATGAAGTTGTCTTTTGTTATGTTAAGGAGGTGACTTTGGAAAGATCCAAAGGTTGTTCACCAGAGGAGCCAATCATATGGTTATAGGGTTTTAAGTTCCAGTCCCACCCCCTGACCTCTGAAGAGGGGATAGGAGCCAGAAATGGGGCTGAAGTTAATCACCAATGGCAATTAGGCCTATGTATTAAAGCATCTATCAAAACCCAAAAGGAAGGAGTTTGGAGAGCTTCCTATACACATTTGTGTATAGGGAGGGTGATGGACCTCAACTATACAGAGAGAGAAGCTCTTCTATTCAGGATACTCCCAGACCTCACCCTATCTATCTCTTCATCTGGATGCTCATCTGTATCCTTTATCATATCCTTTAACAAATTAGTAAACATAAGTGATTTCCCTGAGTTCTGTGAACCTCTGTAGCAAATAATCAAATCCAAGGAGAGAAGGTCATGGAGACTTCCAATTTAGAGCCAAGTCAGAGGAAAGTTGAAAGTCGTGGATAACCTGAGGACCTCCTACTTGCAACTGGCATCTGAATTGGGGGGGAGGGGCAGTCTTGTGGGACTGAGTCCTTAACCTGTAGGATCTGATGCTGTTTCTAGGCAGATGGTGTCAGAACTGAGTAAAATTACAGGACACCCAGCTGGTGTCATAGAGAATGTTTTGGTGTGGAAAAAAAAATCACACGCCTTCGGAGGCCAGGAGAGTCAGAAGTGTTGTAAGTGTGGCAGCAGTATGAGGTAAGGAGATTCACAAGAGGAGAATTGGGTTTTTTCCTAACACAAAAAGTAAAATTGCTTGTAATTATAGATGGCAGGGCAATCAATATATGTTGTAGAAAATCCTGAGGAACCTAAAAAAAAAACCTGTAAAAAAAAACTAGTAAATGAGTTAAGCAAGGTCATAGGACACAAGGTCAGTACATAAAACAAATTGTTTCAAGGGTGCCTGGGTGGCTCAGTCAGTTAAGTGTCTGACTCTTGATTTGGGTTCAGGTCATGATCTCACAGTTCCTGAGTTCGAGCCCCCCACTGACAGACAGTTCGAAGCCTGCTTGGGATTCTCTCTCTCCCTCTCTCTCTGCCCCTTCCACACTTGTGCTCTCTCTCTCTCAAAATAAATAAATAAACTTAAAAATTAAAAAAAATAAATTGCTTTTATATTCAAATAATGAACAACTGAGACTGAAGTTTATGATAATGTCAACAAATATGAAACACTTAGGGACAACCTTAAAATTTGTTTTTTTCTGCTTGGGTCATGAATTCACAGTTCCTGCGTTTGAGCCCAACATCAGGCTCTGTGCTGAAAGCTTTAGAGCCTGGAGCCTGCTTTGGATTCTGTGTTTCCCCCTCTCTCTGCCCCTCTTCTCTCTTTCTCTCTCTCGCTAAAATAAATAAACATTAAAAATTTAAAAAATAATATATGTGTATTCCAAACTTTTTATTAATTAAATCCTTTCAATTGAAAAACACACTGTATGTTCTGAAAATACAAAAATAATGTAACAAAAAGAAGAAGGTATGAAGTATTTTTATAGTAGGGAGAAAACCCATATTATGTAAAAACAAAATATACACACACAAAAAGAAAGAAAAGCATGGCTTTAAATTTTTAGGACAGTGAAAATACTCTGTATGGGATTAGGGTGACAGATATGTAGCATTATACTTTTGTCCAAACCCATACAATGCAAACACCAGGAGTCAACCCTCAAATAAACTACGGACTTTGGGTGATCACAATGTGTCAATGTAGGTTCAACCTTGGTTAAAAAATGTACCATCCGTGAGAGTGATGTTGATAATAGGAGAAGCTGTGTGTGTGTGTGTGTGTGTGTGTGTGTGATGGCAAGAGGCATCTGAGAGGTCTCTGTACCTTCCTCTCAATTTTCTATAACCTTTAAACTACTCTAACAATTAAAGCCTTTTAAAAAATTAATAGAACTCTTCATCTAAAAAGGATAAATTTTTCTTTATGCAAATTATACATCAATAAAAGAAATTAATGGGGAAAAAGCATAGCTTTAATTCATAGTAATTTTTATGATCGTGTTGTTGAATAAAAATATTATTTTTAAAAAAATTTTAATAAACTTTATTGCAATGTAATTTACATGCAATTAAATGCACTCATTTAAATATAGGCCTGGTCCTTTTCCTGTAATGACTTTGATTTTGGTGTCAGGGTACTCCTGCCCTGAAAATGACTTGGCTCGAAATCAGTTTGTATAAGACTGGTATTATTTTTTCCTTAAATGTTTGGTAAGGTTTGCCAGAGAAGCCATCTACATCTTGAGTTCTTTTTCTGAGGAAAATTTTAGTTATGTATTTAATTTTCTTGGTTGTTAGTTTTGTCAGTTTGGTAACTTCTATCTTTCAAGGAATGTATGTATTTAATTTAAATATTTTATTTACTGACATGAATTTGGTCATGACAATATTTCTTAATATCCTTTCTTTAATGTTTATTAATTTTGAGAGAGCAAGCAAGTGATAGAGTATGAGCAGAGGAGGGGTAGAGAGAGAGGGAGAGAGAGAATCTTAAGCAGGATCCCTGCTGTCAGCACAGAGCTTGTCATCCATGAACCATGAGATCATGACCTGAGTTGAAATCAAGAGTCAGACACTTAACCGACTAAGCCACCCAGGCACCCTTCCTTACTATCCCTTTAATATTGAATATCTGTAGTAATGACGTGCTAACATTCCTGATATTGGTAATTTGTGACTTCTCCTTTTATTGATCAGTTTCACTAGAGCTTTCTCAACTTTATATATCTTTAAAAAGAACCAGTTTGTAATTTACTGACTTTCTCTATCATTTGTTCATTTGCTATTATACTAGTCTCTGCTCTTATCTTTATAATTTCCTTCCTTTTATTTACTTTGAGCTCAATTTGCTCCTCTTATTCTAACTTCTTAAGATGCAAGCTTAGCTCATTAATTTTAGAACTGCTTTATTTTCTTTCCTTTTTTATTTCTTTTTTTTTGAACTGTTTTCTTTTCTAACAAAAGCATGTAAGCCTATGAATTTCTCAGGAAGTGGTTCTTCAGCTCTTTCTTACAAAGTGTGGTACATTTTCTTTTCATTTTCATTCAGTTCAAAGTATTTTCTAATTCTCCTATGATTCTCTTTTTGACCCATGGGTTATTAAAAATGTATTATTGGCTTCAAGTATTTGGCAATTTGTCAAAATCTTTCTCATGTGGATTTGTGATTTAACTCCACTGTAGCATAGAACTCCTTTATCGTTTCAGTCATTTTAAGGCACAAAAGAGTATACACTCTATGATTTTTAATTTGTTGGGAATGGTGTCACGGCCTAGCAGTCTTTCCTGTTTAATGTTATGTGCACATTTGTAGAGAATATATATTCTGCTGTTGATGGTGAAGCACTACTGTTACTGTTGTTCCAGTGTTTTTTCTTTTCCTTCAAAGTTTATTTATTTATTTTGAAAGAGACAGAGACAGAACAAGTCGGGCAAGGGCATAAAGAGGGAGAGAATCCCAAGCAGGCTCTGCACTTCCAGCAAAGAGCCCTGTCTGGGGCTTGACCCCACTAAGCCACAAGATCATGACCTGGGCAGAAACCAAGAGTTGGACACTTACCCAGCTGAGCCAGTCAGGTGCTCAGTTCCAGAGTTTTTTGGCCCTGCTTATTTTCTGTGTACTTCTTCCATCAACTACTGAAGAGGGAGTGCTGAAAACTTGTACTAGGATTATAGATTTGTCTGTTTTTCTTTCCAGTACTGTCAGGTATGGCTTTATAGATTTTCAAGCTCTCATTTGGAATAAACAAATGGGATGATTATGTTGCCTTTACTGATTAAATCTTGTTGTTATAACAGAAACGTTTTTTTTCATCCCAGGTAATAATCTCTGTTCTGAAATGTTTGTCTGACATTCAAATGTTTGGGTGTTTAAAATTTGTGTGGAATATCTTTTTTTCAGTCTTTTACTTTTAAGGTAACTCATTTATATGCAGTGGCAATCTCTGTCTTTTAATTAAAGTTCTTAGATGATTTATGCTATTACTAATTCTGTTGGGTCTTAACCTACTACCTTGCTATTTGTACTATCTGAACTTAGTGCTTTTTTTCCTGTTTTCTTTGGATTAATTGAGTATTATCATTCCATTTTATCTCTACCATTTGTGGTATTTTATTCGTTCTTCTAAGATGTGCAATATACATGTTTAATGTATCACAGTCTATCTTCAAATAACATACCTTTCCCCATATAACACTGAACCTTCACAACAGTATACTTCCATTACCCAACTCCAATTTTCCTTTCTGTGCCAAGGTGTCAAGTTTTAATTCTACATACGTTATAAGCCCCATAACACATTGTTATTATTTTTGCTTTAAGTGTTTAACTATCTTTTTAGGGTTAAAAATATTATAAACATCCATACCACAGACCCATGTTTCCCCAGCTGTCCACTGAGGGGCCCTATGACACTATAGCAAACTCACAGGGTCACCTTAAGTATGTAAAATTTTCTAGGACAGGCTAATATTTGATATCTGCTAGACAAGGCAAGAACTACTAATAGCGTGAGATAGTTGATAGCTTCGATATTCAATTATGCTTCCTTCCTTTTGTGGATGTCATATTTTAAGAAGCTGGCAGCTTCTGTAATATACAGCAAGTATCACACAAAAAAATCAATGTGAAATAGGCAATGAAGGGAGTAGTCTGTGATCTGATCCCAAAGTTTGAAAAACTGCAATACTTAACACGTGCATGCATGTGATTAGCAAGTAATTGTGGTTGTTTGATTTAAATTAAAATGTTAGATTTTCTTCCAAATTACATGTATTATTATTTCAAATGGCTACTAGGTTGTCCAAACACAAATACTTTAAGTTGTGTGGCTCTCATTATTTATTAAACAGAAAGACTAAGCATTTCTTTTGGCCTTTGGATGCTGTGGGTTCTGGAAAAAAAAAATTACTGAACCAGAAAAGATGTCATGAATGGAGAAACTCTGAGAACTTTTGCCATTGAATATTATCTAGACAGTAAAAATAATTAACTAGATGGTTTTATAGATGACTTGGAAGAACTTCTATTAAGTACCGTCAAGTGAGAAGAGCTAGATTAAAAAAATATACATATAATGGGCTCATTTTTACAAAAACTAACAAAATCCTCCAAGATGGGTGAATTTGTATTTGATATGCTTGCATCTTTCCTCTTTTCTAACTATTTAAAGGAAATTGAGCATGGTTTACAAAAAAATGGAATAACCGAAGTTTGACTAAAGAGGCATGTTAAAACCAGAACTTGTTGTTTTGTACAGAATGAGCGCTTAGGTCATTTTTATTTAAATATTAAATAAAAGAATGACCCATAGAAGCTGGAGGACTTTGAAATACTTGGGTTACATGAAAGAGAGAAAGAAAGAAAGAAGAAAGAAAAAAAGAAAGAAAGAAAGAAAGAAAGAAAGAAAGAAAGAAAGAAAGAAAGAAAGAAAGAAAGAAAGAAAGAATAACNGAGGACTTTGAAATACTTGGGTTACATGAAAGAGAGAAAGAAAGAAAGAAAAAAGAAAGAAAGAAAGAAAGAAAGAAAGAAAGAAAGAAAGAAAGAAAGAAAGAAAGAAAGAAAGAAAGAATAACAAGAACAAAAACCCTCTTTATTTAAAAGAATAACCGCCAAAGAGAATAACCACCTTCACCAAAAAGGTGAAGATATGTAAATTATCCTATCTAAACACATCTACCATGTTTGATGGCTCCAGAGGGCAGATTGTTGGACCAGGAATATTGCTACATCTTCTTCCAAAGTATGAATATTAGAAAATAAAAAGATGGAAATCCTGTCATATTCTTAATTTTTTTTTACTTATTTCTGTAAATTATACCTCACCAGTGAGTTCATCTGCATGAGAAATATCTCTTACTCTCTCCAATGTGGGCTTCTCAATATTTTTCTTTAATGGACAATAAATTAAACACTCTATATTCTCAGCTACATCAGGACATCAGAGTCCACTTTTTATAATCCAAAGATATTGCCTGACCTCTGTTAATTTTAAGACATAAGCAGCTAGAAGCTTCTGATACATCAGATTTGGTGTCTGGGAAAGGGAAGAAAGAGAATAGAAAAAAATATTCCAATACAGACACTAAATGATACCCATTAACAGTACTGATGAATTAATTATCCTAAGGCCCCATGATTTCTCAGGGGTAAGTCCACATGTATCACATCCTATCACTGTGCCCAGTACAAAGTAATGTTCCATAAATCTCTTGATTGAGTGAATAAATACATTTCCCCCATACATGGACATTATGGAGTTGTCATTCTCTGTGATTTACTCACTTTCATTTAGAACATATGGTATATCCCCACAGTGCTTAAACATCCAAACAAAAAGAACAAAAATCAGCTCCAAATCACTCCAAAACAGTGCTGACCAGTCATGTGGCAATTTATATTTAAGTTTAACAAAATTTAAAATTGGTTTCTTGAGGCACCTGGATGGCTCAGTTGGTTACAGCTCATGTCATGATCTCACAATTCATGAGTTTCAGTCCTGCATGGGGCTTCACACTGACAGTGGGGAGCCTGCTTGGGATTCTCTGTCTCCCTCTCTCTCTGCCCCTCCCTTCCCTCTCTCAAAATAAGTAAATAAGCTTTAAATAAAATAAGTTTCTCCGTTGCTCTAGCTAATGTCAAATGTTCAATAATTACATGTGGCTATTGGCTATGGCATCAGCCAAGTCAAGTATAAAACATTTACATCAATAAAGAAAAATTCAAAGTTCTGTAGCATGAAAAGTTCTAGATGATTCCCTGAAATTTTTCCATTTAATCTGGATGTTCTTTTACTTTTATAAACATATCAGAGATGCAAGACCTTTTCTAAATATATGGTAGAATTTCTTAAGAAAAATGATTTGGAGAGTCAGTTTTTCCTGTGATTGGGGCCTGTGAAAATTACTACAAGATTGAGGAGGGCCTGTTAATACATACTGAAGTAGACCTAGTATTCTCTGAAAGCAGAATCCTTTTCTTTGTTCAGATATCTATTCCCAAATGCCAAGAAATGGCACTTAGTAAAGGCTGAATAATGTTAAATATGTATAAAGCCTAAAGAAAATTACACACTCACATTCAAACATTTCACATATATGACACATTTAGTTCAGATGTCAGAAATGTAGTAGATCTCACTGCATAGGGCTTGCCTATCAGCAGCTTTGTCTTCTTATGGGGTCTGCCTTCCTCTTTCCAGCTCCAGTACAGCCTATCTTTTCTGTCTTCTATAATACTAGATCTCAGCTAATGATGGCACCTCCAAAGTTCATGATGATTGACTGCATGCCCTAGACTGATGATGAAGGTACTAGGCAACAACAGAATTTATTATCAGCTACGGCATGAAATGATTGTCTCCCACCCCATTTATATGTTGAAATCCTAATCCAATATGATGATATTAGTAGGTGGCACCTATGGAAGACAGTTAAGTCATGAAGGTGGAGCCCTCATGAATGGGATTAGTGCCTTATAATAGAAACTGCAGAAAGATCCCTAGCCCCTTCCACCATCTGAGGACACAGGAAGAAGATAGTCATATGTTATCCAGGAAATAAGTCCCCACTTGGCCATGTGTAATACCTTGATCTTGGATTTCCAGACTCCAGAAATGTGAGAAATAAATTTCTGTTAATTAAAAGCTACCCAGTCTGTGTATTTTGTTATAGAAGCCCAAATGGACTAAGACATTTTCCATACTGGTAACCTTCTGAGAGTAAAAAGGGTAGTATAATAGTTATACTGGGATACTAGACAAAACCTAAAGTCACCCAACTGGCCTTACTCTTATCTTTCAGGAGATTTATGCTGCTGTAGACAGAATGCTTGTGCACTCCAAAAATTCTTATGTTGAAACCCAATCTCTAATGTGTTAGTATTTGAAGGTAAAGCTTAAGGGAGGTGATTAGGTCATGAGGGTTGAGCTCTCATGAATAGGATTAATGACCATGAGAGCTCCCTCACCCCTTCTGCCACAAGAAAAGACAGCCATCTATGAACCAGCACCAGATATCAAATCTGCCAATGCCTTGATCTTGGATTTCCTAGTCTCCAGAACAGTGAGAAATAAATTTCTGTTGTTTATAAGTCACCCAGTCCATGGCATTCTGTTATAGCAGCCTGAACTGATCTAAGCTATATACCTACCTTCATCTTTAATCATTAATCACTAAGAAATGACAACTTTTCCTGGGTTTGTGGACCATGGATTCAATGACATTCAGACATCTTCAGCAAAACATTTCTACACATATAGCCAGATTTGTGAACATTCGTCAAGCTCATTGAGCTCATATTATTTTGCTTATTGATTAATCTAGTCCATATTTTACTATTGTTTTGGCAGCAATTAATTACAGAGACTTATATAACAGAGGTCTATACAATAGCACCACATGAGGATTTCTCACTGTCCGTCAAGATGCCTGATATCCTTAGATAAAGCCTTTGGTCAGGACTTTGTTAAAATACCAAATAACAGCCTAGAGCAAGGCCTTTAGGAAGTTCCCATGAGAATGTAATTCAAATTGGACCTTAGGTAAAAAGGAGGCAGCAGGAGGAGGAAGTTGATCCAAAAAGATGATCCTGAGGTCATCCTTGCCTGAAATCCATGTCACAAGACTCTAGTCCAGCCAGTCATTGATCAGGAGGGGATCCTTGGACAGATCATTTTTTTAATTTAAAAAAAAATTGATTTCCATCCTGTAAATATCTTCCTGTTCATTTAAATTAAAGAGCATTTCTTCTTTGGCATTCTTCCCCTGGCTACATTAGCAAAGGAGAGCTCAATCCATGACTCAGCCAGCCTGACTAAGAGCACTGATGTGATGCCTCCTCGCCCACCTGTACCTTCCTTTAAGGGACAGTTAGGAGGGGGTGGTTGTCAGGAATCACTAAAAGTCTGTCAGAACACAAAGCCTTCCCTGTAACCACTTTTCATGTTCTCTCAGAGCTCAGCAGAGAAATACTCCCTGAATTTGCTCTTAGAGTGATAAAAATTGGTCAGTAATGTTTATCTATGGATTGAGCATACCAGGGATGTTCAGTACAACAGGAAATGAAGGATTTTATTGTTTCAGATAAAGGATTCTAGTATGCAGTGTGGAATGGGTGTCTGGAGAAATGTGAATACCCAGTCCAGGACTTTGACATTTCTGTATGCAGAATGTCAGTACTTTCAGTAGAGCAGAGTGCTACAGTGTTCGAATGAGACCTTCTTTCTTGCCCTTTGAGAACTGTTCCTCCAGGATTCATCCTTAAGAGCAGCACCAGATGAGAGTGTCTGGTAGGCTCTAAACAAGCTCTAAAACATGGGGAGACATCAAGGATCAAAAGAAATCCAGTCCCATTTCATAACTGCCTGAAAGATGGCTTCTCTGAAAAGTGCTTCTTTGAAAAAAGGTTATCAGCAGGCCAGGCAGGACTTTCTCACAAAAATACAATACAGTCATCATCAGTGTCTTCCAACTAATCTCTAGGTAAGTCTCATTGCTCCCATATATGTCCTTCATTTAATCTTTGTTCTTCTATATCATCTTCAACACTCACCATTTTAATAAATAAAAGAATAAGATTAGGGGCGCCTGGGTGGCTTAGTTGATTGAGCTCCAGACTCTTGACCTCAGCTCAGGTCATGGTCTCAGCATTCATGTGATTGAGTCCCGTGTTGGGCTCTGTGCTGACCGTGCAGAGCCTATTTGAGATTCTCTCTCTTCCCTTCTTTCTGCCCCTCCCCTCCTTGTGTGCTCTGTCTCTCTTTCTCTCAAAATAAATAAATAAACATTTTTTAAAAAAGAATAAGATTAGATTACAGCTATTTTAGTTAAAGGTTGTTCTTTCTAGACATACAAAGAAGCCAAATCAATACAATGATTTTCTTAATATGGTCTATCTGCAATCTAATGACTACACATGATGTAACTTTTAGTCCCTAGTGGGACTGCAGAAGAAAAAAAATTAATGCCACAAGCCAATTCTAGACACTTAATAGTCAACATACATGGCAATGTAGGAATAAAGTTTCTCAGTAAAGTTTCTCAATGACCTCCCCTTATGCTGCCTCATCACTTGGAAAAAACTTAGAATGTCTATCTGCCTGCAGAGACAGCAGACAGGATTTCTTAGTAGCAATTTAGCCAGTGAAAACTCCTGACCTTCTGAGACAAAAGGAACAAGCCCTTCCCAGCTTTATCACAAGGCAAAGCAATGACAAGGAGAACCCAACCATTCTCTAACCAGTGGTCCTTGCTCAGCCCTAGGGCTCCTTGGGGAGCCTATCCTACATTATCATTTTAACTGGAGGTTTTCTGTGGATGGCAATGGGGCTGAAGAGAAGGTAGGCACTGGCTGCTTAAGTGTGTTTGACTACTGCTGAAAGGTGTGCTGAAGACAACTGGCCCAGGGCTGGGGGTTTCCAAAGGCCTTTAATGTCCTCAGGGAGCTTTGGCTTTGATGCCAAACATTGACTTTGATCAGAACATTTGAAAGCTGATCGAACTCTCACCAGCCTCAAAAACTGACTACATACTTGCCTGGAAATGAAAATGATTTCTACTTGTGTCCTCGGAGCCCAATTATCCAGGGACACACCCCTCATAAGATTGCAGCCTGGATGGCTGGGCTCATCCCACATGGTGGACTTGGGTCTTCACTATGATTGTGTCTCAAGAAAGAAATGGAAAAAACACCCACTCATCAGGTGTCCCTTGTCTGCAGACCTCCTGTAAATCAGACAAAGCTGAGAAGCGACCAAGAAGATCACCTCTGGATAACTGAAATAGATGTCACAACAATTCATGACTGCCACCTTGACCATGACCAAGTTCTCACTCAACGTCTAGGCTCTTTATTCACACATACCTCTAACCTGTGTGGCTACTTTCTGTTGTTTCCCTGAGCACATGTTAGTTGAAGCTGTTGTTACAGAAAGACATGAAGTTCCTGATCATTATTTGTAAATGCTCACTATCTATTTGCTCTGTGTTTACACATAATTCTGGCAAGCTCTGTTTCTTTTTCTTCAGTACAGATTAACTGTGTCAATGTCCAACCCCCCCTTTTTAATGTTTATTTATTTGTTTTGAGAGAAAGAGAGAGAGAGCAAATGGGGGAGGGCCAGAGTAGAGGGAGAGAAAGAAAATCCCAAGCAAGCTCCATGCTGTTAGTACAGAGTCCGATGCAGGGCTTGAACTCAGGAACTGTGAGATCATGACCTGATCCAAAATCAAGAGTCAGACACTTAACTGACTGAGCCACCCAAGCACCCCAAAAAAATCCTTTTTATACTTATTGACTGGTATTTACAAGTTCTTATTTAATGCCTATAGGCTCTCTTTGTTCCTATAGAATTCAGCAAATTCAGTTTTTGTTATTTTGCTGTTTATTTCACTGCATACCAAGGAACATAGGAGTGAGTGGGTTTTGAAAAAGACAGTTACATTGCCATGAGCAAGAAGTGACTGTTGACAACTTAATGTGAAAAGGTCAAATTTAACAGCCATAAAATTATATAGACATTAAACCTCAAAAAAGAAAGACAGCATGATATCATCTAGTTTGAGGTAACTGACCCCACATATCTAATAGTCCCTGAGAGCAGACAGTTTAGTGCCCAATACATTAAGTGATATTTTTGTGATGGTGTCAATAAATCCTCAGAAAGGATTCAGCTTATTTTATTAAAGGTACAGGGGCATACAATGCATTTTATCCAATTTTCCATGGAAGCTGATATAATTTGGCACATGAAGGGGTAAGTTTTTCTTAGAATGATAACAACAGCCACTACTCTTGAGAGCCTCTTCCATGCTAGGCAATGTGCCAGGTGTTTAAGACAAATTGTCATTAATCCTGCTGGACAGTGAGCCTGCAACATGTTCAGACATGGATCTTAATGGTTTAGTAAGGTAGACTCATTCTGTTGCTGCCTTGGCAACTGATTTTCCTTTGAGAATTAAAGACTTAAAGATTCTTTCTTTCTTTCTTTCTTTCTTTCTTTCTTTCTTTCTTTCTTTCGAAAGGAGAGGAATGTGTCATGATTTTGTTCAATTTACCATATTAAGCTCATATAATTTGGAACTTGAAGGAATACAGTTTGGTAATACTGCTACTACTACTACCACTAGCTACCATTCTTACGTACCTGCTCCATGTCAGGCAATGTGTTTGGTCATTAACGTAAAATATCTTTACTCCTGACAGGTAGTTATTACTCTCCCCATTTTACATGGAGAAAAGCACTAGTTCTGGGGGAGTATCATCTGCTCAAGGACAATAGGTGAGTGATAAGGCCAAGACTCCAGTTGCATAAGAGCCCAAAGCCAGACTCTTCCCAATCCTAGAGAACTCCATTTAGAGACAAAATTCCCTTAAATGCACTTTATGGTTCCTGAACAGGGCCCTAAGGGAGTCACCTCTAAAAGGAGATTTCTGGTACAGTAAGAAGGTTCCTATTTCTATCCCTCTTCTCCATGGAACAGTGTTTTCAGCCAAAGACACAAGAGCCATTCTGTATCCTGTGAGTCTGAGCCAAGGGAGAATTTTAATCATTGAAGAGAAACCCAGCAGGAGTAATTCTTTGACGTCACCAGCTGAGTCTATCCACCTCTCACAGTGACCTGGTCCTCCTCCACCATACTCAGTTCTTTCTCTGGCAGCTGAGGATGCCATAAACACTGTCTCTGGACCTTGGAAAGAACCTCTCTTGGTGCCCAGAGCAAAGAAGGTGCCTGTGGGGTTGGGAGAGCAGCCTCTGGTGCAAGTTGACTCCACTCTGCAGGAAAGTCAGCTGGGTTTCTTATTTTCCTACTCTGAGAGTCCAAGAAGATCCATGACCACAAAATCCCATTCCTTCCTCTGCCATAAATGTCTTTCTCATTCTTTGTGTATTCTAAAATCCACTGACATCATCTCCTTGATTCTAGGCTCTTAATGGCAGTTGATATGTCCCAATGAAAGGACAGGGGATCATACAGGAAAGCTCTGCAAGCCCTGATAGCAGAGTGTGAATAACTATCACATTCCCTCCTGGGAGCAGGGACACATTGGAGAACTTCCTCAAGCTTGGATGGTGGAAAGTCTTGGGGTTCCTGTGCACCCCACATATTTTTTTAAATTTATTTTTATTATAGTTTTTTTGTCAAGTTGGTTTCCATATAACACCCAGTGCTCATCCCAACAAGTGCCTTCTTTCACCCCACATATTTTAACACTTCCCTATTGCCTGCCCGACCTCAATGAAGTCTCTAAATACTGAACACAGGTTTAAAAAATGTGTTTGTTTTTCTGCTGGGTTTTAATCCAGTGCTCAGTTAACAGTCTTGCTGTTTGGTTATCGTCAAAAAAGTCTAGCAGAGGTAACTAAAGCACGAGGCTGAAAGTTCATGTCACAATTTATTTAACAGCATCATAATGACCTATCAAGGCCTAGAGTTGTATAATGGCAAAGCTTTCCATTTCCCACCTCTACTGGAGTTGTACCAATTTGGCACCAATTTCCTCTATAGCTCCCTTTTCTCAGTAGCACATATGAACAGGAATATTGCAGGACAAATAATACAATGGAAGTTGCTAAGGGAGAATATTTTATACTTGACATTTCATGATATCTAGGCACAATCTCGCTGGGGAATGAATGCAGACAGCCATACAGGTCATGTTCAGGATGGCTCCCTTTCCTTTTTTTTTTTTTTTTAATTTTTTTAATGTTTTATTTATTTCTAGGAGAGAGAGAGACNATGGCTCCCTTTCCAAAAGTGGAGGCACAAACAAAAGCCCATGATATAAAGAAGAGTTGTCTTTTCTCCTCACTCCTTGCCCCACACCCTAATAAATGCACACACTTACTTATCAGGGACTCTGTAACTTCCCCTCTATTTAGCTCCAGCCCACAATAACCTCTTTCTCCAAATATCTAAATTTTATAGTCCTTGCCCATCAGCCCAGTCTTCTCTTACGGTGGCAGGCAGAATAATGACCCACTCACCCTTCACACACAGATGTCCTCATCCTAATCCCTGGAAACGGAGACTATATTACTTTATATACCAGAAGGGACTGTGAAGATGTGATTTCATTAAGGACCTTGAGATGGAGAGATTGTCCTGGATAATATGTGGAGGAAGCCAAATACTGAGTGACCTAGTATTATAAAAAAGTTTTTATAAGATGGCATAAAGTTTAAAGCATATTTGTAGAATATCAGAATTAGAAATTCCTGAATCTCTTGAGCCAATATCCTTTTTGACAAATGTAGAAATAAGGGCCTCAGCGGATTTTCTCAAAGTCACACCCTTTGTGTTAGGGTAGTAATTAGAACCTTATCTCTTTACTCCCAGCATTCTTTCCATACCCGCTCCCTGATTGCACTCACTGGCAAAGTGAAACTCTACAAAGTCAACCACAATTTCAGAAAAGAAGAAACAACAAATAATGCAAAATTCAAAAAGTTCAGTCGTTTATGTTTGTGTTTAAACACTGAAGCATCTTAAATTTTTATTTTATGAACGTTGCTATGAATTGATTTTGGTCTTACTCTTTAGCAATTTACCTATCTGAAATGGCAGCATCAACATTTATTTTCCTGCTGCAAAACTGTCAATCTCCCAAATGTTCTTCCAGGAATCTTAAATGATTTATGCCTTGTCATTGAGCCAGTCGCTACAAATCACATCAGCCCTGAAGCAGACAGACATGCCCAGACTTTCTCTGAGTCAGTGTAGGGACCAGACCTCTTACCGGATATGGCCAGAGAGATAAGCCATGTTCAGGTATTTCAGAGCCTCAGTAGCACCTGGAAAATATAATTAAGTCAAGCCAAATACTCTTACCATCAGTTTGCCCATAAACAGAGATAATATCCATTCTATTAAACTTTTGAGACATGAAAGATATTGAGTACATAGTGCCTCATACACAACTAAAACTCAAGTGATAGTAGCTGTAATATTTTTATTTTTGCTTTGCTTTATATATAGCTTTTCATACTAATTGCACATATACCACTTTTAGATAATCTTATATGTAGATCATTAACAAAACATTTTGTCCCCATCCTCCAATGTTCACAGATCTAGGAAAATCCCCACTAGGGTTCACTTCTTGCCTCTTTGGCAACCGGTTCTACCCTTCTTCCCCCAGGAAGGGTATCATTGACCTCTAAACATGTTTTAGGAAAATGATTCATAGGCTTTGTATCTCTTCCCATGTTTTTAAGTAAAATCACTGATGGAAAGCTTTGGTTTCTACCCTTCTTTTTTTTTATATAGTTTATTTTTGAGACAGTGAGAGACAGAACATGAGTGGGGAAGCGGCAGAGAGAGGGAGACACAAAATCTGAAGCAGGCTCCAGGCTAGCTGACAGCACAGAGCCTGACTCAGGGCTCGAACCCATGAACCACGAGATCATGACCTGAGCCGAAGTCGGAGGCTTAACCAATTGAGCCACCCAGGTGCTCCTGGTTTCTACCCTTCTTAACATAATACAATAAATTTCTAAAGACTTTAATTTTTTGGAAAAGTTCTAAATTCACTGCAAAATTGAGAGAAAGGTACTGAATTTTCCCATATTCTCCTTGCACTCACACTTTGCATTGAAGGACACACTCCAATAATAACATCTCCCGCTAAAATGGTAAGTTTGTCACAACTGATGAACCTAGGTTGACAGTCGCCCAAAATTTGTATTTTACTTTGGGGTTCGCTTTTGCTATTGTATATGCTATAGGTTAGGACAAATATGTAATGACATGTAATGACAAATACGTATCCATCACTAGAGTATTATATGGTATCTGATATTAATTTGGAGAAATTCTTAATCATCATTGTTTCAAATATTTCTTCTGTTCTTCTCTTTCTGATATTCCCATTATGTATATGTTAGACTTGTGTTGTCCCACAATGCTTGGCTATTTGGTTTTTCAGTCTATGTTTTCTTTGCTTTTTGCTTTTGAGAAATGCTCAAGCTTATAGATTCTTTCCTCAGCTATGTCCAGATTACTAATATGCTCATCAAAAATATTCTTCATTTCTGTTATGATGTTTTTGATAGTTAGCATTTCTTTTTGGTTCTTTCTTAGGATTTCCACCTCTCTGTTCACATTGTCCATCTGTTCTTATATATGGTCTACTTTATCCATCAGAACTCTTAAAGGATAAAATGGTTGACATTCCCTGTATGATAATTCCAACATCTCTGCCATGACTGCTTCTTATGCTTTCTCTGTATATGTATTTTTTACCTTTTAGTATGCCTTATAAGTTTTTCTTGATAGCCAGACATGATGTACCAGGTAAAAGGATCTGCTCTAAATAAGACTTTAGTAATGTGGTGGTGAGGTGGGGGGAGGGGGAAGAGAAGCATTATATAGTCTCAGTCTTTCGGTGAGTCTATGCCTCCGTACTGTGAACTTCACCAGTGTTTCTATTTTTCCCCCCCTTAGATGGTAGAGGTGGATAGAATGGGTTGAAATTGGGTATTTCCCTTCTCCCAAGTGGGAGGCTAGAACTGAATATAGTAAGGAATTTCTCTTCTCCTAGGTCAGTTAGGCTTTGAAAATGCCCCAGCAAATTAGGTTCCGGTTAACTAGTTTCTCCTGAGGCAGGTCTTATTAAGAAAAACAGAAGGCTCTGATGTATTTCAAAATGGTGCCTCTTCTCCCACTGCTGGAAGCACCTGGGGATTTTTCTCCCATATTTTACTGTGAGAGTCTGGAACAGCTCCTGGAGGTAAAACTCACAGCCTGGTGAAAAGGATGTATCACTGAGTGCCTTGGGAGTTTTTAAATGTTCAGAGTTGTTCACACTCAGCCCCCAATAATTCCTCAGTGGCCTTTCAGGTTTTCCTCCTCAGCAGTTCTTCCTAGTTGAGGTCTGACCTTGTGAATGTCTTCTCCGGTAAGCCATTATTCCCTGTAATCACCTGTACGTCTCTCCATTCTTAGTGACAGTCATTTGGCCTTTAAGTACTCACCTCTCTTAGGGATTGTGTAAGAGTTGTTGATTTTTTTTTTTAGTCCATTCAGCATTCTACTTGTTATTGTCTTCTAACAACGTATACGTAGAACAGAGTACAATTAATTTTCAGTTGAGATTCTTCAGGTAATTTGACAGCTCTGAATTCCTCCAGGCCGAAGAGAATGAATTTGCGGTGTTGTTGCTACCACTGCTACAGTTGTTACTGTGGTTTGCTTTTGTTGTTGAGCCTCTGCCATACAAACAAATTGTATAGGTTAAAGGGGCAGCTGTATAGGTATGGCCCTTTTAAATGCCCAGAAATTCATATAACAGGTTTTAACTGGATACAGGACTTTGGCACACCCTAATAAATCATAATTTAAAAATATTTTTAGGTTCATTTAGTTTTTGAGACAGAGACAGCATAAGGACTGGGGGGCACAGAGACAGAGAGAGAGAGGGAGACAGAATCCCAAGCAGGCTCCACACTGCCAGTACAGAGTCCTGTTGGGCTCAAACTCACAAACCATGAGATCATGACCTGAGCTGAAAACAAGAGTCAGACACTTTAATCAACTGAGTCACCCAGGCGCCGCTCACCCCCTACCTTAAAAATTTTAAATCAAGTGGTGCCTGGAAATTTTTAAATCAAGGGGCACTTTCACTGCTCTAAAAATCCTCAGATATTTTTGCTATCTCCATTGTCTTACTGTTTCCTGAATGTCCTATTGATGGAACCATACAATATGTAGCCTTTTCAGACTGGCTTCTTTCATTTAGGAGTATGCACTTAAGTTTCCTCCATCTCTTTTCATGGCTTCATAGCTCATTTCTTTTTACCAATGAATAATATTCCGTTGTCTGGATATATCACAGTTTATTTATCCATTCACCTTCCAAAGACATCTTGGTTGCTTCCAAATGTTGGCCATTAGGAACAGAGGGGGAGAGGAAGCATTCTACAGTCCTACGTAAGAGCTCACACTTCTACTGGGCCTGTGCTTCTCACTATAAACTTCACATGTTCTCAGTGTTTTGGTTTTGGTTTTTAGAATCAACTAAAGCTGGAGATTTCCCTTCTACCACGTAGAAGGCTTGAGCTGACTGGACTTGGGTATTTCTCTTCCTCTGGTCATTTAGGCTCCTATAATAGCCCAACAGTTTAGACTCTAGTTAATTAGTCTCTGCTGAGGACAGATCTTATTAAGAAATAAGCATGTTTCAAAAGGGTTCCTTTCTCCTCCTCCATAGAATCGCAAGGGGATTTTCTTTGGTACTTACTGTGAGAACCTGGTGGAGCTCTGAGAGGGAAATTTCACAGGACCGTGGAACACCCCTCCCCCCACAGGGACCAGGTCCCCCTGGAAGTTTTAGCTCTCACAACTGTCCAGCCATTTGTCACAATTCAGGTTATCCTACCCCATCTCCAGTTCCTGGCACTGGTTCTTCTGAGTTTCCCCTTGTGACTCTCCACCTGGTAAGCCCTTACTTCTGGTATTTGTCTCTCTGTCTCTCCAGTCTTGGGGGCAGGGTTTTCACCTCTGTCCTCACCCCTCTTTAAGGTCCTAGAATAGTTGATGATTTTTCACTCTGTTCACCTTTTTATTTGTTACTATGACTTTCCAAACTTCTTACATGTGGAACCCAGTACAATCAATGAATTTTCAGTGGAAACAGTCCACCTAATTGGACAGCTCTGAATCTCACCCAGGCTGACAAGAACAGATTATATTGGTGGTGATACTGCTATTTTTTACAGTTGTTGTCACGGTGGTGGTGTTGTGGTTATTGTTGAGTCTATATCGTGCACGAATTATACAGAAGCAATAAAGTTAACTGCTTTTAAAAATTTTTTTAAGTATTTATTTTTGAGAGAGAGAGAGACAGAAAGACAGAGTGTTAGCAGGGGAGGGGCAAAGAGAGAGAGGGAGACACAATCTGGAGCTGGCTCTAGGCTCCGAGCTGTCAGCACAGAGCCTGATGCAGGGCTCAAACCCACGGACTGGGCCATGAGATGATGATGTGAACTGAAGTCTGACCCCTAACTGCCTGAGCCACCCTGGTGACCCTGCTTTTATTCTTTAACTTTTAAGATCTATTCTCTTATTAAATAGAATCTCCAGGATAACCACAGAGAAAATAGCTACAGATTTAAAAAAAAAAAAAGGAAATGAGAAAGGTAATTAAATATATATTACAAAAATCAACTAAAATAAACTAAAGGAAGACACTAATGCAGGGAATGAAAGAAAAGCTATAAGGCATATAGAAAAAAATAGCAAAATGACATATGTAAGTCTGTTCTTATCAAACTTATATATTAAATATAAATGGACTGAATTCTCCAATCAAAAGCTGAGATTAGCAAAATGGATAAAAACACATGATTAACCTATATGCTAGCTATTGGAGACTCACTTTAGATCCAAAGACACAATTGTCTTAAAAGTAAAAGGATGGAAAAGACATTCCATGCAAATAGTAAGCAAGAAGGACTAGGGGTAGCTACACTAATATTAGATAAAGTGGACTTTAAATTTAAAAAGTTATGAGACAAGGACATTATACGGTAATAAAAAGTTCCATGCAGCAAGATGATGTAATAATTATTTATATACAAAATAATAGATTAGAAAAATATAGAAGCAAAAACTGGTAGAATTAATGGTAGAAATAGACAGTTCCATGATAGTAGTTGGAAACTTCAATTCCACACTGAGAAGAATGGTTAATGCCTATTGGCTGTTTGTTTCCTTACCATCATACCAAGCTTTTGTTGTTTCTGTTTTGTTTGTTTTACTGCATACCCAATGAAAATGCAAGTGGAGAGAATGTTGCTAAAGACAGTTACAATGACATCTGCAAGAAGAGATGGTTGACAACCCAATGGGAAGAAATTAAAATAAATAAACATAAAAGTATATAGTTGTTAGACATCAAAAAAGAAACGACAGCATGATATCTGGTTTGGGGTAATCAGACCTACATGTGTTATTCCTTTGAGGACAGCACTGTAATCAGGTCAACACATTAAGTGACATTTTTTATGATGGTATCAATGAACCCTCAAGAAAGGATTTAATTATATTCTCTTTATTGTATTTAAGAAGGTAGAGGAGTGTGCAATGCATTTTACCTACTTTTTGATTCAAGTTGATATAATTTGGCTCTTGAAAGGGTTAGTTTTTGTTATAATGATAACAACAGCCACTACTCTTGAGTGCCTCTTCCATGCCAGGCAATGCGCAGGTGTTAAAGATAAATTGTCATTAATTCTGCTGGACAGTGAGCCTGCAACATGGCCAGGCATGCATCTGAGAGGTTTCAGAAAGAGGTTCCTTCTGCTGTGGCTTTGGCAGGAGGTTTTATTTTGAGAGTTAAACATACATTGCGTGCCTCTTAAGAAGGTAGAGTATGTACTGATTTCCTTTAATTTAACATATTGAGCTGATATAGTTAGGTAAGCTTGAATAACAACAATAATAGCCACTACTTTTAAGTATCTGCTCTGTGCCAAGCAATGTGTTTGGTCTTTAACATAAAATATTTTTACTCCTGCTACGTAGTGATTACATATCCCATTTTATATGATGAGAAACACTGGCTCCAGGGGAGTGTCATCTGCTCAAGGACAATAGGGAGTGATAGAGCTAAGACTCAACCCCAGTTGCAATAAGATCCCGAAGCCATGCTCTTACCAATCCCAGACAACTCTGGTTAGAAAGGAAATTCACTTGACTGCATCTTATGGTTCCTGAACAGTGCCTTAAAGGAGTCACCTCTGCAAGGAGCTTTCTGGTACAGTAAAAAGGTTCCTACTTCTATCCCTCTTCTCCAGGGATACTGTTTTTGGCCAAAGAGACAAGAGCCATTCTGTATCCTGTGAGTCTGAGCNTAAAAAAGTGTAGGAATCTGATTTAAAAGAATGGAAATAAATATTACAGATAGAGTTTATCAGCTTGCTGTAAAATTGTTTTTCCAAACTAGATTGTTTCTAATGTACCCTGATTTCCAGGTATAAAGTTATGAAATAAGATCACAATATCAAAGGTCAAATAGCTATTTTATCTTGTTTTAAAACAACTGTATTATTTTTAAAACTCTAGTATAATGAACATACAGTTTACATATTAGTTTCAGGGATATATATATATAGTGATTCAACAATTCTATTCATTACTCATCACAATAAGAACCTATTCATCCATCTCCCCACCCATCTCCCCTCTGGCAAGCACCATTTAGTTCTTTAAAGTTTAGAGTCTATGTTTTGGTTTCTCCCATTTTCTTTGTTTGCTCTGATTTTTAAATTACTCTTAGGAGCGAAAGTGTATGGCACTTATCTTTCCCTGAATGACTTTTTTCACTTAGCATTATACCATCTAGACCCACTCATGTTGTTGTAAATGGCAGGATTTCATTCTTTTTTTATGGCTGAGTCATATTCCATTGTATCTATATACCACATCTTGTGTATCCATTCACCTATCAATGGACACTTGGGTTACCTGTATATTTGGCTATTGTAAAGAATGCTGCAATAAACACAGGGGTGCATTTATCTTTTCAAATTAATGTCTTCGTGTTCTTTGGGTAAATACTGGGTAGTGGAATTACTGGATCATATGGTAATTCTATTTTTAATGTTTTGAGGAACCTCCATACTGTTTTCCACAGTGACATTTTGCATTCCCTCCAAGAGTGAAGGTTTTCTTGACAATCTCACTAACATGTGTTGTTTCTTGGGTTTGTGATTTTAGCTATTTTGACAGGTATGAGGTGGTATCTCAGTGTGGTTTTGATTTGTATTTCTCTGGTGATTAGTGATGTTGCGCATCTTTTCACGTGTCTATTTGCCATATGTATATCTTCTTTGGAGAACTTTTTTTCATGTCTGCTCATTTTTTAATTGGATTCTTTGCTCTCTGGTGTTGAGTTGCATAAGTTCTTTCTATATTTTGGATACTAATACTTTATTGGATGTATCATTTGCAAATATCTTCTCCCATGCAGTAGGTTGTCTTTTAGTTTTGTGGATTGTTTCCTTCACTGTGCATATTTTTCCTCTGGTGTAGTCCTAATAGTTTATTTTTGTTTTCATTTCCCTTGCCTGAAGACTCATATCTAGAAAAATATTTCTATGGCTGATGTCAGTGGAAGTACTACCTGTCCTCCCTCAAAGGATTTTTATGGTTTCAGGTCTCACATTTAGGCATTTATTTCATTTTGAATTTATTTTTGTGTATGGTGTAAGAAAGTGCTCCAGGGACATTCTTTTGCGTGCAGCTGTCCAGTTTTCCCAACACTTTTTGTTGAAAAGATTGTTTTTTCCCATTGCATATACTTGCTTCCTTTGTCATAGATTAATTAACCATATAATCGTGGTCTTATTTCTGGGCTCTCTACTCTGTTCAATTGATCTATCTGCAGAGAGACCAACCTTTAAAATAAAGCTTGAAAGATTTAAAATAAAGCCAAGGTCCTAGATGGGGTCAGCAGGGGTGGTCTGTGTGTACCCTCTGGCAGGCACTCACGGAGCCTGAGATCCACCCTGTCCCTTGTTCTGCTCACCTTTCTTTACTCTGTGCCTAGGCACACTTGCATCCTATTAACCATTCCCGGGTTTCCCCGCAGCCTTGCCAGTATTCCCTGCACAGAGTTCTCCAGCCCCAAGCTTCTATTCCCTCAAGGCAGAGCAAACCAAGAGTTAAAAAGGAGGAACTCCATACAAAGACATCTTAGAAGCAAGGTGTCCCTGAGCACAGAGGCCACCAACCTGGAAGAGGATGAAATTTGGCTCAAGGCAGATGTGTCCTAAAACATTGAGGCTTTTGGGGATTGAGGAGAGAGGTACATTGTGGCTCGGGTCACTCACGGCATACTCTCGGCATACTCGGGTTGGTTTCTGCCTNAGATGGAATGTAAGAGACTCCCTAGCAATCTTGGCACTGTCAGCCCAGAGTCCAATGGGGGGCTCCAACCCAGGAACCGTGAGATCGTGACCTGAGCCGAAACCAGGAGTCAAGAGTCTGCACGAAACCAACTAAGCCACCCAGGTGCCCCTTCCTTGGTGATTTACATGTTAGCCTTAAGTTGGGTGATAGCTGGACATAATCTAAACAATCTGCACACACAAACGTCTAAATTTTCTTGAATATTTGGTAAATCAGGGATAGACTCAGAGGAGAATAGTTTTCTAGTTTACACGAGAAGAAAGAACTCACCGCCATGCCAGTCTGCCATGAGGAGAGCGACTTTATTTATTTATTTTCGGAAAGAGAGAGATGAACGGGGTAACGGCAGAAAGTGAGAGAGACACACACACATACAGTACCACAAACCACAGGCAGGCACCAGGATCCAAGCTGTCAGGACAGAGCCCCACCCCAGCTCCAACTCACCAATCTGGAGAACATGACCTGAGGTGAAATGGGACGCTTAACTGACTGAGCCACCCAGGTGCCCCAGAGAACGAATGTTAAGACCCCAATTCCTGAGTCCCGAACTTACTCCCTCAAGGTGGAGGCAGCACCAGGAGTTAAGCGAGAGGAAACCTGATTAGAGGCATCTTGGAAGCTAGGAGTCCCCAACACAGAGGCNTGATGGATGGCACCATAGGAAGAGGGAAGGGCTAGAGGTTTGTTTGGAGACTTGGGAAGCATTGACGCCCTGCACCCTCAGGCAGAGGTGGGCGCGGCTCTCTGCTCCTCCTCACCCAGGTAACGGACCACTCAGCCCGAGTCTAGGAAGCCACACACGGTGGAAATCAGAAAAACAGATCGCAATTTCACAGAATCCTCCGTTTCGGCCTGAGCATTCTTCTAAATCTCTACCTTGTTAGGGGACAGGTACATGGTTACTAAGGACACCACATTGTCAAAATGGGAATAAGGTCCCCATTTTAAAGATGAGTACATTGAGGTGTTGCGAAGTTATTTTCCCTGATTCTCCTGCCTGGAATTGGCAGAGCTGGAACTGAGTTCTGACAAAGTTCTTGCTGTCATTTCTATCTCTTACTTCCCGGGAGCTCTGGGTTACAGCCCAGAATCAATACTGTTGCATGTTAACCCTCCAAGCCTCACTTGGACGGGGCGGTGGCGGGAGTGTGGGGTTAGGTGGTTAGGGTCAGACTTGAGAAGCCAGGATTCCCTGCATCCCGGATCTTGCCCCTAGACCACATAGCTAAAGATAGAGTGGGCACACGTTCAAAGCCTAGCGGAACTGCACAGGTGAAATTTACCATGACATCAAACTGCCCTCAACTTCCTGCTCACTTTATAAGGATCTTCCTTCTTGGTCCCATCCCTCTCCCTCCCTCCACTTGCATCAATGACCTCAATGCAAATACAAATGGGATGGTCCCGCCGAATGTTCTAGGTTCTAGACGCAAATGGGTGACACAATCCATCTGGGGTACGTGATCTTTTCCCTCATTGGTTGCTCAGAGCTCCCGGACCACCCCAAACCCAGAGCAGCGGGAATAAGAGCAGCTGCTGGTGCTGGGAGGCATCAGAGCCACTGCTCTGCTCAAGTGTCCCCGACACTTCCACAGCGCCATCGCCTGACGCCAGCGCTGCCGCAGCTGCCACCACCGGTCCTCCGATCTACCTGCTTCCTGCTGCCAGGTGAGCCCCGATATTCCTGCCTTAGCTGTATGATTCTCTCTCTTTCTTTTCTTCTCTCCCTCTTCTGCATCAGTTGTTCTTGTATCTGCTCTTCCTCCCCATCTCAGACTCACTGGGCACTCTGTCTGGGTCTCTTCAGCACAAAATCTCTTACTCGCTATTCATGCCACAGGTAACGCTGAACTGTCTCAGTTCGGAAACTTCCTACTTTATTCTTTCCACCAGTTTCGCTGTCTCTTGCTGCAGTTGCACTCAAGACGCTGGGACTCTGCAGGCACCGCATACACAGTAGGATGCAAGGGTGCTCACGGGTCATGTTTTGTGCCTCATGGTCCTGGGAAATTGGTTCGGAACCTGGACCAGTGCCAGTGGGTGGCAAGTAGGTGCAATGACTAGGGGCTGGTAGTCTGGAAAGGCAAGCTCCAGTAATGAGTCCTGGGAGCTTTTTTCCTGGTTTAAGTCCTGGCTCCAGTTGAAGATTCTGCTAAACTTGGTTCTTGCAGGGCATTCTCAGCTGGAGTGTGGAGCAGGTGGGCAATAGAAGCTGTTTCTTCAGTTTCTCTAAGATTCCAAAGGCAGAGATCTCCCTTTTTAGCCATACCTCCCGATCCCCCAGATAGCCAGGTATGATCAAAAGCCCTAACACGGAGTGCCATCCTGGGTAGGATAGAGGAGCAGCCTTAGTGACAGGGCGTTCCAAGATTGTCTTCAATGCAGACGTGGCCGGCAGGTAATGTAGAGTGTGTAAGGTGGTGGGGACGGGGCTATGTACTGAGTCCTCTTCCCTCAGTGTCCTGCTAGGATAGCCTGCTACAGTCTCACTGGATCTTTCCACAGTCCACTTCCCCAGTGAGGAAACAATGGGGAAAGGAATGGCACTGCCAGCCTGAAACCACCATGCCAGGGAGTTACAGAAAGAAGCAGGCTAGAGCCCAGGTTCTTGGGCTCATGGAACTTCAAACTGGTGCAGAAAATGACATTATTTTCCCTTGCAGAGAAGCGCCATGGGCTTCTGGAAGTTCTCTCCTTTCCTGCTTCTTGGCATCTTGGCCCTGTACCAGGTGGGCATGCTCCAGGCAGCACCAGTCAGGTAAGCCAGCCCTGCCCGGAGGTCTCTCCTCTCCCACTGCTCCTGGGATCAAACAATTCATTCTCAGAATTGTAGTGTGCTGAAAGGTTACTAACTGGTGAGGGGACAGAAGGGGCATTTTATATTTTCTGATAGAAGATGTGTAGCACATAATTAAGAAATACCACTGATACACAATATTCTTTATTATAATTTTCAGATAACTCATTGAATGTCACAGAATGCTTTTGTTGTTTTTACTAGGAAGCCTGGCTGCTTATCTTGGAGAGAGGCAGGCAGGGACTCAGAGCTCTTATTGTGTTTTCTTTCCCTCCCTAGGTCTGCTATGGAGAGTCCTCAGGACCCTGCTATGCTCAATGAGGAGGAATTGTGTCTCCTCCTGACTGCAATTGTGAAGGACTATGTGAAGATGAAGGCCAGTGAGCTGCAGCAGGAGGCCAAGGGTTCCAGGTGAGGACCCCCACTCCACTCAGCTCAGGGCATCCCCTCCCTCCTGTCACGGCCAGAAAGAGATATCCCAAGTGGTAACAGAGAACACAGCTGTACAGGAGGCCAGAACGCTGCCATAGCTCATTTCATCCTGGGTCCCAGCTATTCGCAGGCTCCACTGAAAACAGAGGTCACACAGACTGGTTAGACCACATGGAAAAAGATTCATTTCTAAAGGGCATTGTGGAAGGTATGAAATCCCTACCTCTGGAAATTGGTCTGACTGTACTGAGGAGACTTTGCAGCATTGGGGGAGTTAGGACTGGTACATGTGAGGCCAGCAGATGGACCCCATAGATCTCAGGAGGTTTTAGATATTGGCTTTTCCTTGTAAACCTGCACCTGATGGTCTCTCACACCCACAAGGAGGCTTCATTGCACATTTGCAAGGTGAAGCCAAAGGCCTCGCAGAGGGTGGGGTCAGGTGGTACAGTATCTGAAGTAGGTCTGGGGTCTTGAGATGTGTAGGATCCGCAGAGATATGCATGTTATCATGGGGCCAGACACCCTTCCCCAGCCCCATCTCCTGTGTCCCCTGAGCTTGGAGCTCACTCTAGCCTCTGGCCTGGCCCTGACACTGCCTGGCTTGTGCTGCACCTGCATCTACCCTAAGGACCTCTCTGCAGAGCATGAAGGACTGAGCAGCATGTGGAAGGCTAGAAAAGGAACCCCTTCCCCGCCGCAGCCCTTCCCCATGCTGCCCTGGCTCAGCAAACCTCTGAGTTCTCCTAATGGAGGATGTGTGAGCTGCCCTCCTGCCCGCCCCCCCCGCCCCCAATGAGAGTGCCCCCTCCCTAGTCTAACCTTCTGTGCGATCACCACAGGGGCAGACCTGGTGCATGGTACCACCTGGCATGTCTTTTCCCTGCAGCCTGGACAGCTTCCGAAATAAACGGTGCAGTAATCTGAGCACCTGTGTGCTGGGCGCATACACACAGGACCTCAACAAGTTTCACACGTTCCCTCAGACTGCAGTTGGGGTCGGAGCCCCCGGGAAGAAAAGGGTCTTGGCCAGCAACTTGGAGAGAGACCACAGCCCTCATGATGGCATGGCTCAGGATGCCTAAACCCCTCCCTCTTTTCTAATGTCCTTTCTTCCTTCCTTCCTATATCATGATATGTGTCATCCTCCCTGGTTGCTGGTATCAGTGGCTTTCCTTTGTGGCAGTGGATGTCTGGAACCTCAGATGGGAGACAGTAAGAGGAATAGGCTAGAAGAGAATCATGCAGGAACAGATAGGGGGCAGCCCTGTGTACTCCCCTGAGGAATCACAGCACGACTTCTCAGTCCTGCTTATGAACGTGTTTGCCTTAGGGAATAAAAGTCAATTTCTAAGAAGACCTGAGTGGTGGTAGTTATTGTTCTGGCCACACTGATGGCTTCACAGAATCAGGGACCTGTGCTTAGAAGTAGCCTCAGCCCTGTGGTAGCTGGGTGCAGGGTGTAGTAGGCAGTCCCTGTGACCAACATCAAATAGGAAGAACAGGAGCTGTAAGGAACAGGTAAGCACCTCTGAGATTCAATGCTATAAATTTCCCTCTTCTTCCAGGTAAGTCTGGGGAATTTTTATATGTCTAAGAAGGGGTATTTGATGCCTTTGAGGTGAAGGTGACTTCGAGACAATCCTTGGGTTAGGGTCAGTTTGGGGCCATGATTCTCTGTGTCTCATAAGACTTTCTTGATTTTTAGTTTGTTTATACAGTAAAGAGAGGGTGTTACAGCTCTGTATTCCACACTCACTCAGAGCCACCCTGGGTTTTCTGACACCCCTGGGAATGTCTGTGGGAGTGAGCATGGCATTTCCCCCGAGATCCTGTCTATTTCTGCAGTGGTAATTGTGATTAGGGGAAAGATGTAAAGTTAACTGGTGCCTTTCAGAGCAACAATTTTACCATGAGTAACCCAGGGGGCAGATGGGATCTCCCCTAGATAGCCTCACACACAGGCCTCTTTCCCTCCATCCTGCAAATCAGCATTACTGCCCAGAAGAGCTCCTGCAACTCTGCCCCCTGTGTGACCCATCGGCTGGCAGGCTTGCTAGCCAGAACTGAGCACGTGGTGAAAAACACCTTCAGTCCCACCAGTATTGGCTCCGAAGCCTTTGGCCATCACCACAGGGAACTTAAGCCTGGGCAGTGAAATGACTTCAGGAAGAAGGTGACTGCCGTTTTACTGTCAGATGGGAGAAGGAAAACTGGGTATTGCACTTTATAACTCTCTGTGTTATATATATATATTATATATATAATATTCCCTTGTGGAGAACATGCCGCAAGGGAATGTGCCCCCTCCAGTGTCTGGAGAAAGAACGGACACCTAGTAGCTGAAATCCCTAGATCTGGGTTCATTTCTCTGCATTTCCAGTATCTCCCTGTGACACTGAGGTCATCTGCCAGGAAATGTAGATCTGTTTATTTAAATGACTTGCCCCTGAAATTATAACAGTGATTATTCTACCATTTGTTTGAAAGGTAATGACACCATCCTTTGGGTGTAAACACTACAATGTCATCTACATCTGAATTCAGAGCATACACTTGGGGTCAAGAACTGAGTTTGCTTTTATTAACTACATGACCATGGGACAGACACTTTCTCTAGCCTGTTTCCCCAACTGTGAAACAATACCAACAATAGTATTTACTTGCTAGTATTGATATAAAGAGTAAATGAGATAATAGATGTCAATATATTCACAATTAATAAGTTACTAAATTCTAGCTGTTATTATTTTTCTAGGTTGCCATGAAGTGAACTCTACTTCTTCTAATTCGTAATGAAAGCAACTTATAGACTACGAAGCATGAAAGACATATATACATAAATATGTGCATGTTTAATATTAAGAACACTCGCTTTTGTTTGAAATAAACTAAAGCTAAGTATGAAATAAAATCATTGCAATTACCTACTATCTCTCTGTATTGATTGTTCAATAAATCTAATAGCACGTCTCACTGTCTTATCTGGTGGCAAAGGTGGGCCCTGTCAGCCAACCTATTGCTGTTGGCAATCCTGCTAAACTTCAGGGGGATGTGGCATTACTGCCGGGTTGGTGTCTGGGGACACAAAATAATGCTGTGCCCACACAGAACCCTTTGTATGAAAAAATATAGTCACTGGTTAACTTCTCTAAGAAAAAAAAAAAAGGTTTTCGAGACACTTAACAGGAGTCCCTATTGCTGTTCATGGTGTTTTCCCCAGGAAAGTCTAAAGAAAGACCTATGAACACTTTGTTGACCAGGCTGACCGCAAAGGCAACATGCTTGGGATGGAACAGGTCTTCCACGTCTTGTACCTTTAGTTTTTAGGGAAACACCTTTAATGGAATTAGAACTCTAGACATCTCAAAAACAATTCACCTTTATTTTCAGAGCCCCCTGGTGCCGGGAGCCGCACCGGCCTCTCTGGATGGCAATCACGGCAAGGAAGTGACAATGTTTGCAGCTCCTCCCATGAGAAATGAAAACTGGTATCTCCTTCTGCTACCATTAGCTCATGTTGGGTATAAGCCTGCTGGTATTGACCAGGCCTCCCAATATTCCATATCAGACCCATATTCTGAACACAGATACCCCATAGGGAAAAGCATATTTCTGCCTTTGCAAGAGAGATTTTAGATGAAAGCTCTATGGATGATTGTCAAAAGGCTCTTCCTATGGGCCTTGCAGATCCAAGACTTCAGGGGTTAAGAACACAAGAGTTACAATTGAGCCTGGCCCCGAGACAAAGAGCCTATTTTGGGGTTAAGAGCAAAACATAGCTACTACATATATCTTTGCTAATTGGTAAAGCATAGCAGTCCCTTCCTCAAGGCCTACATTCCACAAACACCCTCCCTTACACTGGCAACTGGGATGAGGATAGGTAAGAGTAGCTAAAACATAAACCCAGGTGCAAAGACTGACAATTTAGGGCCCCCATGTTAGTTTCCACAAATAAACCAATTCAGAAACATTTATCTTCTTAAGGGCCAGACAGAATAACTCCTAGCTTATCTATATACAATTTAACTTGTATGTTATGCTGTTTTTCACTATGAACATTCTGTTAATTGATATCACAAAAGGCCTCCCGTTGTAAGAAATTCCTTTCTATAACTTCACCTTGTTGCTGAACCTTAAAATACAGACACCAAAACCGACAGGACAGAGATGCCTGCCTGGTGATCAGAAAGAATCTTGGGGCTCTCTCATTCTCTTTCGCCGACACCGTCCATCCTTCAGGGACCCCTGGACCTGTCGGAGCCGGAGCGCCTCGACACCCTGGTCTCTAGCACCAGAGGTTATCTGTGCACTTCCCCTTGACTCAGGTTTGCCGTCGCCCATCCTGCTTTTCCTCCCCATAAGCACCCTTCATACATCCCACAGTCTGCAAAGCCCTTTAAAAACAATGGCTCAGGGGCACCTGGGTAGCTCAGTTGGTGAAGCATCTGACTTTGGCTCAGGTCATGATCTCACCATTTGTGGGTTTGAGCCCCGCATCAGGCTCTGTGCAGGCAGCTAGCTCAGAGCCTGGAGCATGCTTCGGATTCTGTTCTCCCTCTCTCTCTGACTCTCCCCTGCACACGCTGTCTCTCTCTCTCTCAGAAATGAATAAAACATTAAAAAATTAAAAAAAAAAACACAATGGCTCAGAGTCTGAAATGCAATCACACAGACTGGCAGGCCTGGAAAAGCCATCAGGTACCATCCAACCAACTTTTATTGTTCTCTGAGGTGCTGAAAAGAAAAGTATGATGCATAAAAACCTGCAATATGTTTTTTTTTTAATTTTTTCTTTTGAGAGAGAGAAAGCACAAGTGGAGGAGGGGCACAGAGAATCCCATTCAGTCTCTGCACCATCAGCATAGAGACCAATGTGGAGCTGAATTCCCAATACACAGAACAGTATGCCTGGCACAAGATAGGACTCAAATAATTATTTACTGAATGAATGAGAGAAGTAATGAGGTTATGTCTTTTCTATGTTTGTGGTCAACTCCCAGGTCCCCTCTGGGCCTGATTTTCTTCAGGCCAAACTGGCCAAGGGCCTTCATCTTCAGTTAATTTGGTCACCTAGACAGTGACCCCTTCAAATGTGATCTTCAGCGATTTGGTCACCGAGACAGTGACCCTTCAAATGCTTGGAGGCTTCTGCAGTGGCCACCAGTTATCAGTGACTCTGCCTCCTGCCTCAAGGCCTCCACAAGGCCTGTGTCTTTAGTTTGAGGACCCTTCTTGCTCTATGTTTCCCCTCTACAGATTAATCTGACCAGCTTTGCTTCCTCTCCATGCTGTAAACAGAGCAGACAGGCAGGGTGCTCTCTAGAAGTAATGCCTATGACAAGGAAGTCAAATCAGGAGGGGAAAGAGCTGAGAAACCATTGCAGTCTGGGGTCCAAGGCAACTTCACCAGTAATAATGTCAACACTGCATTGAATTCCCCCCAGAAGTCTGGATACTCCTCAAGTGACTCAGAGCTCACAGAGTGAAAGAGTGTGACTAATGTGAACTCTCAAAACAAAAGCTGGGTGCGCTGACTCAGAAATTTATGAAGCGATGTAAGGAATGGCTGAGAAATCAAAGCACAACATGGACAGACAGAAGATTTTTGACGTATGGATGGTGTGGCTGCAGCATCAGTCTTTACTACACAAAACCCACAATGGCCATCATAGCAAAAGAATGTCTTCTAATGTCATTAAAACCCATGGAAACACTCAGAGCTTGAGAATATATGCTGTGCCTGTTGTTGAACTATTGCTCCCATGGTAGAAGTATATATATGCTTAGTCTTGCCATGGCCACAATGTAGGTGAAATGGACATCCCTGCTCCTTGATTTTGGGCTTAGCCAAGTAACTTGATTTGGCTGATGTGATGCTGGTAGATGTGGTACATGCAGAGGTTTGAAATGTGTTTATGTGGTTGGGTTTTGTGCTCTTGTGATACTGCCATCACCCTGAAAAGTACATGGTTAGGTGTCTTTTGCCCGTTTAGCCTGGACTCCAAAATGAAGCCTGAGGACCGAAATCTGACCTGCAGTCTAGATCCACACTCAGCCAACACCAGCTGAGATCATCCTCATCCCTACTACGTGGCCATGACCAAGAAAAATAAATATTTGTTTTTGAAAAACCACTAAGATTTTAAGGTTGTTTTTATGTAACATTGTTGTGGTATATCTAAATGGTGTATCTGATTTGGGAGTTTCACAGAGTAAATATGTTCCCCATAATTCATGTGTTGAAATCCTAACTCTCAATATTATTGTATTTGGAGATAGAGCCTTTAGGGAGCAGTTAAGATTAAGTGAGGTCATAAGGGTGGGGTCCTGATCTGATAGGACTGGGGGCCTTATAAAAACAGAGAGAGAGATCAGATATCTCTCTTTCCCTCTCCATGCTCACACAGAGAAGAGGTCAGGTGGGAACACAGTGAGTGGATGGCCATTTGTAAGACAAAAGTGAGACTTCACCACACACCAATGCTGATAGGACTTTGATCTGGCACTTCCAGCATCCAGAACTGAGAGAAAATACATTTCTGTTGTTAATGCATTTAATCTGTGTTATTCTCTGATGACTGCCAGAGCAGACTCATACAGGAGTAATTGATTGGTAGAGTTATTTTTGGTACCATAGCTTTCTTCCTCTTCCTGAGATTCTGGGCCTTATGTCAATTTCCTAATGTCCAAATTAGCAATTTCACTCATTTCTTTTTATGAGTTCATTTTCATTTTGTCTCCCTAAAATTGACTTAAAGAATGTTCATTTTGTTTTGGTTCCAGTCTCCTGCTGCTAAGACTGGATAATCTGTACCACAGATAATGAAGTATGGTTTACTCATATTATGGATATATACAACACACTATAGAATGGGGAATATAGATATACATATCAACCTGGATAAATCTCACATATAATGTTGAGTGCAAAATAAAGCTAGTTTCTAAGGATACATATCAGAGGATACTAATTGTACTGAATTTAAAACATATATAACTTTACTATACAAAACCGAGGGATATATACAGTCATTCTTAGGGAGAATAACTATCACATTAAAAAACAAGTATCTTAACATGGCAATGAGAAAGAATGAAATCTGGCCATTTGTAGCAACAAGGATGGAACTCAAGGGTATTATGGTAAGTGAAATAAGTCAGGCAGAAAAAGACAGATACCATATGTTTTCACTCATATGCAGAACAGGAGAAACTTAACAGAGCACCATAGGGAAGGAGAAGGGGGAAAACAATTAAGGAGAGGGAGGGAGGCAAACCATGAGACTCTTAAAAACTGAGAACAAACTGAGGGTTGATGGGAGGTTGGGGAGAGGGGAAAATGGGTGATGGGCATGGAGGAGGGCACTTATGATGAACACTGGGTGTTATGTGGAAACCAACTTGACAATAAACTATAATAAAAACAAAACAAACAAAACAAAAACCTCAAATAGTACAATTATGTTCAGAAAAAAAGTAAATAAAATGGTATTCAACTTAAAAAAAAAAACAAAAAAAGTAACTTAAAAATTTTAAAAAGGGGATCACCTGGGTGGCTCAGTTAAGTATCCGACTCTAGATTTTGGCTCAGGTCATGATCTCACAGTTGGTGAGACTGAGCCCCATACTTGGCTCTGCCCTGACAGCACAGAGTCGGCTTGGGATTCTCTCTCTCCTTCCCCTTCCTCCACTCTCATGCTCACTCTCTCACTCTCTCTTTCTCTTTCAAAAGAAATTATAAGCCTAAAAAAAAGTAACTTTACAAGGTGGGAAGGAAATGTCAATAAGAGGGGTATACAGCCAGCACCTAGAAAGTTTTGTTTCGTTGTATAAGCTAGGTTGTTAGTATATATGAATGGTTATGATATGTGTGTTTACTAGGAAAAAATGCCCTAAATATAGGTATTTTGTTTTAAGGCAACTACTGTAGAATTTTTTAATGCATAAATTTTAAATACCAAAAAAGGATCTGTTCTGCTCAATGAAAAGTGGAAAAAAGATCCCCAAAATATATAGCTATGCACAACTGAGAAAAAGATGTTAGTAATAAATACTCATATAGAATAGTGGTATATTAAATAGTGGTATATTTAACCAATTAAGAGCCAAGACTATCAGGCTGCATCATTTTAAAGGATCCAAAATGTTTTTTTACCATGAGAAAAACATTTAGAACAAAAAGACTCAGAGTTAATTAAAACAAATGGGTAGTAAAAGATACGTGGCAAATATGAGCAAAAATAAGTTGAAATAAGTTCATGATATATGATTAGAATAGAATTCAAAGCAAAAACCCGCAACTTACTAGAAATAGAAAGGTGTTATATAATAAGAAACAGAACCAAATGGCAAGACGATATATTGATAATAGACACATGTATCCAACAACATGGCCTCAAATTATGTGGAACAAAAACTGACTAAAATGCAGGTGAAATATGTATATCAAGAATTCTTATTGTGGAATTAATGTACACAACTCAATTAGCCATTAGCTTTCAGAATCACCTCCAAAATGCATGGTGCAAAGTTGGCTCTGTAATTACCCCCTGACACTATGATGATTTGAAACAATGTACAGTGTTTACAACCACAAAGGGGTGATAGAGTTTATTAATAAGATTATGACTACTTTTCACACCATTTATTAAATAAACCAACATGTTTCACATTGATTTGTAACACTACTCTTATATGCTAATACTTTTCTTTCCTTCTTTTCTCCTGTATTGATAATTACTTATGTTAGTAATACACTTTCATTACTAGTAGATCAAAGGCACTTCATACTTCTCCTTTTCAAATGCTCTTAGAGATTTTTACACATTTATTTTCCCAGAATAAAGTTAGAATTTCCTGTTTGGATTTTTGATGGCATCAGGTTTTCCAGGTAGCCAATTGTGTCATCTGTAAATAATAGTACATCTTAGTTCACATTTTTGTTCTTTTTGTATCATGTAGAACTTTCTGACAATGTTGAGATAAAAATGATAAAAGATATCCTTGATGATGAAGACAACTGATTTCAAATGGAACTTCTTTATCATCTTAAGAAAGTATCTTTCTTTGGGGTGCCTGGGTGGCTTAGTCGGTTAAGTGTCCACTTTCAGTTCAGGTCATGATCTCACAGTTTGCAGGTTTGAGCACCGCATCGGGCTCTGTGCTGACAGCTCAGAGCCTGGAACCTGCTTCAGATTTTGTGTCTCCCCCTCTCTCTCTGCTTCTCCCCCACTTGTGCTCTGTCTCCATCTCTCTCAAAAAATGAATAAACATTTTTTAAAAATTTAAAAGAAAGTATCTTTCTTCTTATTGTATACTAAGAAAGTTTTTAATAATCATAAATGAATATTAAATTTTATCAAAATATCTTTTGGTGCTAACCAAAAGCTGTAATCTTATGGCTTTTCTCCTCTGACTTACTATTATGATAATACATTTCCAGGCACAGAAACTAATAATAACATTTAATATATTTGAGTGGTTACTACATTCTAGGCTGTAAAAAATGCCACACAGAATTAACTCCTATAATCTTTACCACTGCATAAAGTAAACAGTGTCATAGTTCCATTTTATGAAGAAACTGAGTTACAGAGAGATGAAGCAGGTTGCCCAAAGCCACACAGCTAACAGATCCATATCTGGTACAAACTTGTCCCTAGGCTATCTGGCTCCAGATTCAGGCATCTTAAATCATTACACTGCTTCTTGATAAACTCTACTAGGTCAGAGGATATGTATTAAAATATAGTTTCAGATTCAATGTGCTTGAGATTTATTAAGGATTTTGTACCACCATTATTAGGTTTAATATTGGAGCTATGCTAATGTCATCAAATAAATTAGCCAACTTTTGAACTTTTAATGCTTTTAGGTTAATGAAAGGAGCATGAAAACTATCTGAGCTTTAAGTTTTATATAATTCACCTCTAAAAACTTTCTTACAGAGTTCCTTTAGGTTTTAAGTTTTCTCAGAGTTCTTAAGGTTTTCAAATTCTGCTTTGGTTATTCTACTCTATTGTTATTCTATTTATTTTATTCTTGATTTACATATATCTTCATGAAATTTGTTATTTAAATTTCTTTGCATACATTAGCAAATTGTACTTTTTTATTATACTTTAAAATCTTCATATTTGACATTATATCTTTCTTTTCATTCTGGATGCAGTTTATCTGTATTTTCCCTTTTCCTTTCCATCACTTACTTTACCAGAAAGTTCTATGTAATTGAAATTTTCAAGACTGAGCTTTAATATTTTTCAATTCTACTATCTTTCTTGTTTTTAATTCACTAGTTTCTTTGCTGACCACTTAATTTCCTTCTCCCAGATAATTGTTGAAAAGTTTGTTGAGCAGGTCTCTTCCTAGATTTCTGAGTTGAATATTAAGTTAAATTGCATATATTTCCTTTGTATTGATTACTTGTATTTCACCACTTCTTCCATTCCCACTGACTTCTTCCTGATCAAGACTATCATGTTTTACATGAACTGTAACAACCAACAGATCTCCCTGTTTCTGTCCTTTTTATATAGAAAATTATGGAGTGATCTTTTTTTTTTAAATATTTTTATTTATTTCTAGGAGAGAGAGAGACAGACAGCACGAGCAGGGGAGGGTCAGAGAGAGAGGGAGATACAGACTCTGAAGTAGGCCCCAGGCTCTGAGCTGGCAGTCAGCACAGAGCCCGACGCGGGGCTCGAACCCACGAACCGCGAGATCATGACCTAAGCGAAAGTCGGACGCATAACCGACTAAGCCACCCAGGCGCCCCTGGAGTGATCTTTTTAACATGTAAGTCACATTGCGTCTATCCTCTGCTCAAAACCTTCTGCAGTCTCCCCATCTCACTCAGAATAAAAGTCAGAGTCCTTATGGTAGCCCAAGAGGTACTGCATGATCTGACCCCATATCACTTCTCTGATCTCCCTATCTACCAGCTAACCAACTACCTGCTCCACTCCCAGCTTCTTGAGGGCCTTTGAACTTACTGTTTTCTCTGCCTGGGATGCTATTCTCCCAATGTCTGCATGACTAAGTCTCTCCCTTCCTGCAGAACTCTGCTGAAACATCACCTTCTCAGAAATGGCTTCCCTGAGCCCACTGTATATAAAATGGCATCCCTTCCTGAACACTCTCCGTCTACTTTATTCAGCCTTATTTTACCCAAAGAACTTATCAGTGTATGAGATATTATATATATATGGGGGGAGGCTAGTTGACCAATTTACTTCCACTAGCATGTAACTCTATGAAGGAAGTTAGATTTTTTAAAAAATCTATACCCCTGGAACATAAAAAAAAATTCTAGAACAGTACAGCCCTTCAAAAATATTATCTAGTGAGGAAATAAATAAAGAAACAGGGGGGGGGGGGAGCGCCTAGGTGGCTAAGTCGGTTAAGCATCTGACTTTTTTTTTTTAATTTACATTCAAGTTAGTTAGTGTATAGTGCAACAATGATTTCAGGAGTAGATTCCTTTTTTAATTTTTTTTACATATAGTTTATTATCAAGTTGGTTTCCGTATAACACCCAGTGCTCATCCCCACAAGTGCCCTCCTCCATGCCCATCTCCCCCCTCCCCCCCACACCCATCAGTACTCAGTTTGTTCTCAGCACTCAAGAGTCTCTCATGGTTTGCCTCTCTCCCTCTCCCCCACTATTTCCCCCTTCTTCTCCCCCATGGTCCTCCGTTAAGTTCCTCCTAATCCTCCTATACGTGCAAATATATATTTGTCCTTCTCTGTCTGACTTATTTCACTCAGCATAACACCCTCAAGGTCCATCCATGTTGCTACACATGCCAGATTTCCTTCTTTCTCATTGCTATGTAGTATTCCATCTTATAGATAAACCTCATCTTCTTGATCCATTCGTCCATTGATGGACACTTAGGCTCTTTCCATGTTTTGGCTATTGTTGAGAGTGCTGCTATGAACATTGGGTACATGTGCTCCTGTGCATCAGCACTCAGGAGTAGATTCCTTAATGCTTCTTACCCATTTAGCCCATCCTCCCTCCCACAACCCCTCCAGCAACCTTCAGTTCTCCATATTTAAGAGCCTTTTATGTTCTGTCCCCCTCCCTGTTTTTATATTATTTTTGCTTTTCTTCCATCTGTTTTGTATCTTAAAGTCCTCATATGAGTGAAGTCATATGATATTTGTCTTTCTCTGACTAATTTTTCTTAGCATAATACCCTCTAGCTCCATCCATGTAGTTGCAAATGACAAGATTTCATTCTTTTTGATTGACGAGTAATACTCCATTGTATATACATATTTATCATATCTTCTTTATCCATTCATCCATCAAAGGACATTTGGACTCTTTCCATACTTTGGCTATTGTTAATAGTGCTGTTATAAACATTGAGGTGCATGTGTCCCTTCGAAACAGCATACCTGTGTCCCTTGGATAAATACCTAATAGTGCAATTGCTGAGTTGTAGGGTAGTTCAATTGTTAATATTTTGAGGAACCTCCATTACTGTTTTCCAGACTGGCTGCACCAGTTTGCATTCTCACCAACAGTGGAAAAGGGTTCTTCTTTCTCCATATCCTCACCAGCATCTGTTGCCTGAGTTGTTAATGTTAGCCATTCTGACAGGTGTGAGGTGGTATCTCATTGTGGTTTTGATTTGTATTTCCCTGATGATGAGTGATGTTGAACATTTTTTTCAGGTGTCAGTTGGCCATCAGGATGTCTCCTTTGGAGAAGTGTCTATTCATGTCTTTTGCTCATTTCTTCACTGGATTATTTGTATGTTGGGTGTTGAGTTTGATAAGTTCTTTATAGATTTTGGATATTAACCCTTTATTTGATATGTCATTTGCAAATATCTTCTTCCATTCCATAGGTTGTCTTTTAGTTTTGCTGATTGTTTTCTTTGCTGTGAAGAGCTTTTTATCTTGATGAGACCCCAATAGTTTATTTTTGCTTTGGTTTCCCTTGCTTCCACAGACATGTTAAGTAAGAAGTTGCTGTGCCCAAGGTCAAAGAGGTCGTTACCTGCTTTCTCCTCAAGGATTTTGGTGGCTTCCTGTCTTACGTTTAGGTCTTTCATCCATTCTGACTTTATTTTTGTGTATGTTGTAAGAAAGTGATCCAGGTTCATTTTTCTGCATGTTGTTGTCCAGTTTTCCCAGCACCACTTGCTGCAGAGACTGTCTTGATTCTATTGGATATTCTTTCCTGCTTTGTCAAAGATTAATTGGCCATATGTTTGTGGGTCCATTTCTGGGTACTCTATTCCATTCCATTTAGCTGGTGTCTGTTTTTGTGCCAGTACCATACTGTCTGGATGATTACAGCTTTGTAATACAGCTTGAAGTCTGGGATTGTGATGTCTCCAGCTTTGGTTTTCTTTTTCAAGATTGCTTTGGCTATTTGGGGTCTTTTCTGGTTCCCAAATTTTAGGATTACTTGTTCTAGCTCTATGAAGAATGCTAGTGTTATTTTGACAGGTATTGCATTGAATATGTAGATTGCTTTGGGTAGTATTGACATTTTAACAATATTTGTTCTTCATATCCAGGAGAATGGAAAATTTTTCCATTTTTTGTGTCTTCTTCAGTTTCTTTCATAAGCTTTCTATAATTTTCAGCATATAGATTTTTCATCTTTTTGGTAAGATTTATTCCTAGGTATTTTATGGGTTTTGGTGCAATTGTAAATGGGATCAATTCCTTGATTTCTCTTTTTGCTCCTTCATTATTGTTGTACAGAAATGCAACCAATTTCTGTGAATTGATTTTATATACTGCAGTGTTGCTGAATTCATGGATCAGTTCTAGAAGTTTTTTGATGGAATCTTTTGGGTTTTCCATATAGAGTAGCATGTCATCTGTGAAGAGTAAAAGTTTGACCTCTTGGCCTATTTGGATGCCAAGCATCTGACTCTTGATTTCAGCTCAGGCCATGATATCACAGACCCTGCTTGGGATTCTTTCTCTCTCTTTCCCTTCCCTGCTCTCTCACTTTCTTTCTCAAAACAAATAAACATTAAAAATTTTAAAAAGAAATAATGAAACTCTGTAAGGTTTTTCTATGACTTCATCTTTAATCACTTATCATGTTCTTAGATGTGAGGTTGCCATTTTTAAAATTATCCTTAATTTTTCTTTTGATATCTACTTTAACTCAAAAGTAATTTAGTAGAGAAATTTCAAATTTAAAAAAGCTCTTAAAATTATCCTTCATGTATGTAGTTCCAGGGTTTTTACATTGAGGTTTGATATAGAGTGATCTTTATAATTTTTTTGCCTAGGAAATTTTAAGATTTTCTATCAGGTTTAGTATGTGATTCTTTACCACAAATGTTTTAAATAACAGAAAATACAGTACATTCCTTGAGATAACAACTTTTGTATCAATATTTAGTTAGCTAATTATGGATATGTAATTAAAGCAAATAATTATAATATTATTATATATTTTTTTGCCTGAGTAGTTGATCTTACAAAGACAAAGAGAAGGCAATAAAGTTTCCAAGTATTATCTAATTTCTGTTAATCATCACTTGTATTCCTAGAAATATTTAGTTTGTGTATAATAATTTTTTCTTACTTTTAAAATCCACTTTCATAAGGTGAAAACTATATAATATAAAGTTATATACATGAATTATATTTCCATAAGTTTTATCTAAAGTATTCTATAAAACCTATGTAATTATCACCACAACAAAAGGTATATTTCCATCATCCCAGAATGTCTCTCATGCCACTTTGCAGTCAATATTCCCCAAGTCCCTATGCTTAACACAGTCACTGATGTGATTTCTATCTCTCTGGATTCATTTCTCTACAGATAGATGTGTATATACTCTCTTATACCTAGGTTCTTTTACTCAGCATAATATTTGGGAGATTTATTTACATTGCTGCATATATCAGATATAACTATTTGAAAAAAATAATTATTTGGGGGCATTAATTGTTTATTAATTGGCTCAAGGATTGGAGGGGGAGAGAGTTAAGTAGTATTCCATTATATACCAGAATTTGTTGGGTGGACACATGTATTATTTCCAGTGTCAGCTGTTGTGTATGACATCCTGATGAATATTCAAGTACAAGAATTTCTGTGAACTGTTGAAGTCATTTCTCTTGGACAAATAGCTAGAAATTATTTGGTAAATCCCTGTTGTAACAAATGGACCAATGGCTATGCCATTTTACTCTCCCAGCAGAAACTTATGAACATTTTCCTTGCTCCCCACATCCTTGACAAGTCTTGATGTTTTCAGCCTTTTCAATTTTAACCATTCTCATTATAGCAGTACCGCATTATAGATTTTAATTCCTCCCCCCAATGACTGGTGATAATTGAGGAGCTTCTTATGTATGCATTAGCCAGTTCCACTGGCTTTTGTGAAGTTCCAGTTCCACTATTTTGCCCATTTTTAATTGAGTACATTATCTTATTGAGTTATAAGAGATCTTAATGTGTTCTAGATAGAAGTCCTGCTTCCTTTCAGAGCACCATTTCACTCACCTGCTCACACTTCTCTCCCTCTTGAATCTTTCCTTCTGCAGGAAGCCAGATGCCATGAAATGAGGCCACTCAAGCAGGCTGTGGAGAGGTCCATGCGTCAAGAAATGGAGGCCTGTCAGTAACCAAGTGAGAGAGCTTAGACATGGTTCTTCAGCCCCATGGGAGCCTAGAGATGACTCTAGATCCAGAGTCATCTGAGGACAGCGGGCTGGACTGCAACCTCAAGAGAGACCCTGAACCCGAACTACCCAGCTGGGCCTCTCCCAGATAGGATACCCTCAGAATCTGTGTGAGATAATACATATTTGTTCTTCTGAGCTGCTAAGTTCTTAGGTAATTTGCTACACAGCTGTGGATTAACTAATATCCATTCAAACCCCAATAACGATACATCAATCCCCAAATCTGGATGTCATATTCAGTGCATGCAGCTAGATGTACAAGTTGGAAGCCACAGTTCCCAGAAAGGATGTAATGCCAGAATTCTTTCCCCTGGTTCCCAAGTCCAGGTAAGAATAGGTGTAATGTCATAAGCTACTTCTACTCCAAACAAACCTAAGTCCTTCTGTTCTTTCTCATGATTGAATGATTTTTACCAACATCTCTTATCTCTCCCTGAGTTCTCAATGCTCTCCATCCTATAGCTACTTGTTCACATTATTTTTTCTGTCTCTAAGATTCTCATGGTGGGAAGAAGTCCATGTAAACCAACCCACATGCGTGAATCTCCTCTATAACACTCCAAATGGTCTTCTAGCTTATTTTTGAAATTTAGATATCACTATCTTCTGAGGTAGCTCATTCTATCTTTGGATCACTCTAACTCTTAGAAAATTCCTCCAGAGAATTCACTTGCTTGGCTCTCCTGCTTCACTTATTTGTCAAGAAATTCATCCTTGGGCCAACTCTCCAGGAAGAATTTTCTGTGACTGAGAACACCTCTGAAGGAAGGACTGGTTAGTAATTGTTGGGATGTAAAGCAAATCACATTTTCTTTACTCTGAAGTTTCCAGACTGACTTGACTTTCTAAGAGCCATCTCTTTACCTGGATCCATCCTAGGTGATTAACTTTAATTCTCAAGAATGTCTCAGGGGTCGGGGGTAAGCCTCTTCAATTATTTGGCTCCTCAGAGATTTTATTTTAAGTTTATTTATTTATCTTGAGGGAGATGAGACAGAAGGGCAGAGAAAGACAGAGAGATGTAGAGAGAGGGAGAATCACAAGCCAGGCTCTATACCACCAGCTCAGAGCCCCACACAGGGCTTAAACTCATGAACCATGAGATCATGACCTGGGCTGGTCAAGTGTCAGATGCTTAACCAGCTGAGCCACCCAGGCACCCCAGATCTTCAGATAATTGTTCTTGGTGAAACTTTTCTGGATATTCCTGTAGCAGCTGCTGTATGTAAGTGATGGGTAGAGCTAACAAAGGTCCTGTGCTTGACTTTGGCAGGGCCTGGAGCCAAGCACTATAAATCTGGGCTTCGTCTCTCCTACTCAGGCTTGCCAGGATGATAAGATTAATTGTTTCCATAAAAAGGTACTTTTAGACTTCCTGGAGAGCTTGACTGATCTGTAGATCTAGGAAGATTACAGGTGTAGTTTTTTGCCTTCGTAAAGATAGTCAACAAAACCCTTAATATAGTCTACACAGTTACTATTGTTCTAGCCTCATTTCTCACTACGCTCTCCTTTTCACTCTAAGTTCTAGTTACATTGGCATTCTTCTAATTTGTTAGAATGTGCACCTTCTTCATACCATGGAACTTTTCCACCTACTGTTTCCATGTTCCAGAGTCCCTATGTTTCCCTTCTTTTCAATTACTCTAACTCTTCTCTCAGTTTAGCTAAGCATTGCTTCCTCAAGAAGCATTTCCAGATGACCACCTTTTGAGTCTAGGTTATATTTATTTTATTTCAAAGAGTAAATACACCTTTCTCTTAGATAACCCTTTCAGTTGTAGTTTACACATTTATTTATATGATTATTTGATTAATGTCTATACCCCCTTAGACTAAAAGTTTCATTCACACAGTCACTGCAACCATTTTGCTCTCTATTGTAACACTTAACATAGAGTCGGGTACATTAAGTGTTTGTGGAATGTAGGAAAAAAGCAATTAGAACCTGTTGTGATAAATGCTATCCTTAGAGTAGGCACAGGAGGGCTATGGTCTAACATTATCCAGATTAAAAAATTTTTTTCCTTGTAATATAATATCACATCTCTAAAAATAAACAAGACTCTGTGAGATTAACAAAGGAACCGGGGAAGTAAGAGGTAACATAAACCTGAATGAGCTGATTACATTGGATCCAGGTCAAGTCAACTATTTCCATTTTGCAAATGAGAATTATTGGTCTTTTATCCAGATACAGAAAGTTATTGAAAGTCTCATTAGTGATGTCAGGAGATTTAAAACTGGAAGAAAAATGAGCTTATAAGGTGGCAGTTGGATGCCAAACAGATCCTGTTGGATAGCCAGATGCCATCTCAGAGACTCACAAGTAAAACCAGCTCTACTAGAGAGTTATGTCCCTGACCATTGATGACTGGATTTCTAGAGATGGTAGAATATTTGGGACCAGAACTAGGGACTCAAAAAGAATAGCTGATGCCAGGTCAAGCAGCATTACTAAGACTATTCATCTTTTAGTTCACTGAAGGTTGGGCTCAGGACATGACTCAGGAATGCAAAGGAAAACCCACACAACCCTAGGGAAACCAGAAATAGTGTCACATACACCAGACCTGGGGAGCTGCCAAAGAATACCAGGTCTGTCTACAGGGCATATGGAATCTAGGAGGTGGTGCTGAGCTCCCAAGAGTAATAAATAATTCAGCCTTCTGCAAATTCATATGTTAAAACCCTAATCCCAAGGTGATGGTATTTATGGATAAGGCCTTTGAGCAGTGATTAGATTTAGATGAGATCATGAGAGTAGGACCATCCTAGTGCCATAGAGTCACTACAGAGTTTGCTCCTTCTCTTTCTTTCTCTACCATGGGAACACACAGGAGAAGGGATGGCCATCTGCAAGCCAGCATGAGAGACCTCAAAAACCTGGCCATGCTAGCAACTTGAGCTCAGATTTCCAGCCTACAGACTATAAGAAAATAAACATCTATTATTTAAGGAACCCAGTCCATGTGTTATGCTATGGCAGGGTGTAACTAATACAGTGATGATACAGAGATAAATAGGAAAGACATGGCCTCTACACTCACTGATGGATGAATAGGGAAGATTGATATCAAACCTCAACATAAAATATGATTATTAACAGTAAAGTACAGTACAGCATAGATATACAGAAAGAAGATAAAGCCTAGCCAAGAACTAGAGAAAGAACCTCTTAAGAGAGAAACTTTAATTAGAGATCTTAAGATTTAAGGGTTGTGGTGGGAGGTAGGGGAATTAAGGGATATTTAGACATAGAGACCAGGAGCACAAGCACACTATCAGTGACATGATGGAGCCTACTCATATCAGCTCATGCAAGCCATTGTTAGCATCTCTTCCCAACTCTGTGTTCAGGGATAGCTCATTGGTAGCTGGAAACCAGACATATTGGGAGTATTCACACAGTGGAAATTTTGCAAATTTTGGGATTATTCTTCCTAGAGAGCCACCATTTGCAAAATATTTACCATACCCAGCACAAAACATGTTCAAGAAATAGGGAGAATATTAAAGTTGGAGCACAGAGAGTAAAAGATAAAATGGGAAGATATGAGACTGGAATTCAACTCTTAGGGATGGCGTCTGATCATCAGTATTTTAAGATATATTCAGTTCTTGCAACCAATAGTGAGAATTACTGGATTAGGTTTAGAGGGCTTTGTAACCTGTGGTAAGAGGTTGGTATTTATATTAAGTCAAAGAGGAAGAGAGGTTTCTGGGAAGATGGCAGAATAGAAAGCATTGTCCATTACTAGGGAACCGGCTAAATAATTTATAATACATAAATATAACTGAATATAATAATGAAAATAATAAGGAAGATTTATACAGAAAATGACATGGAGAATATGCCAAAAGAATGTATGAGAATTAAATACATTCTTACAAAAGAATGTAAGGAATTAAAAAAGATAAAAAGGTAATGATCCAATAAATTGATTCGATTTACAATCTCATACAAAAGAATGTATGAGAATTAAATACATTCTTACAAAAGAATGTAAGGAATTAAAAAAGATAAAAAGGTAATGATCCAATAAATTGATTCGATTGCCCCTTAATATGTCATACTGTGTAATTCAAAGAAAAACCCTTGGATTTAGGATATTCTTTACAGAGGTTCTATCTTTGATAAATGTTCTGTTTTCTTTATATTTTGAAATATTTTTACTTTGTCCTCTTTGAACACCCGTGCATGCACATGTGCACAGGTTGATATTTTATTTTCCTCTTAACACTTTAAAGGTACTATTCTACCATCTGCCTAATTGGTGTTTCCAAGTAATCCATCTTTTCTCTCTGGTTACTTTTAAGATATCTTTTCTTTGTCTTTGGTCTTAACAATTTTGTTACAGTGTGTCTAGGTTAATTTCTTTTTTACTGATTCTCTTTGGGATTCCTAGGACTTCTTGAATTTAAAGTTTCAAGAACTTTTATGAGTTCTGGAAAATTTACATCTGTTAGCATCCTAATATTTCTCCTCATCCATTCTCTCTATTCTCCCCTTCTGGTACTTGATTAGTTACCTATTAAACTTCACTCCATCTCCCAAGCTTCTTAACCTTTATAGTATTTTCTATTTCTTTCTTATCCTACCGAGTCTAGGGAATTTCTTTAAATCTGTCTTCCAGATAACTAATTCTGTCCTCATCTTTAGTACTCTATTTTACCCATCTATTGATTTTTTTCTTTTTAGTTTTAATTATTGTGGTTTTTTGCTGCTGGAAATTCACATGCTGAACCTAGAACCTCCAATAGCATTCTATATGGAGAGAGAGCCTATGAAGAGGTGATAAAGGTTAAACTGAGGTCATGAGGTGGAGGTCCTAATCTTGATAGGTCTTCTGCCCTTAAAGAGAAAGAAATACCAGAGTTCACTCACTCTCTTTGCCACATGAAGACACAGCAAGAAGGTGACTGTCTGCAAGCCAGGAAGAGAGCTTTCACCAGGAACCGAATTAGCAGACACTTTGAAGTTCCCAGCAACCAGAACTCTGAGAAAATAAATTTCTGTTCTTAAAACAACCAGCCTATGGTGTTTTGTTATGGTATCCCAAGGTGACTAATAAAACAGTTAACATCATTTAAAATTTTTATTTTAAAATATTAGAGAAATTTGTTTTGAAATAATAATTTCTGGATCTGCATTCTTTGTGGGACTGATTCTTTAGTTTCTTATTTCTGATGATTCTTACTTATGATGGCTTCTTCCATGTGTATTTTGTGATTCTTAAAAATTTTAGTTTGTGTCCACTGTACTTAACCAACAGGAATTTTTATTGGCCTGGGTTTAAATCTCCAAGAGACAGTTTACATTTACTCCTATTTGACATCTGGGACCATGACCAGTTCATGGTAAGTTTAAACTGAATTTCCTATTTCATTAAGGGAAATTTTCTGTGTTTAGTCAGCTTGACCACTCTTTTTAAATTTGCTGAGCTCCCACAAATACTGGATGAGTTTGTTGTTGACATGCATATACTACACAACAATAAATAGTGCTGGATTCATGTGTTATCCCTCAGTAAAAATATAGGTCATTATTTGATTTATTTGAATTGGGACAGTTTCTCTGAGTAAATAAAGGTAATTTTGTACTTCGGGTGTGAAGAGAAGGCAAGCATAGAGCCGTAGGGAGATTTTCCAACAAGGTGCTCCAATCTGCCTCATAACATTAAAGTGGAAGTAAAACACTGTCCTTGAGATTCTGAAAGTTTGAAGTTTCAGATCACATATCTTTCATCTTTTTCGTGGAGGCACAGAAATCTTCCCAGCCTAGGTCCTTTTCATGATTCATAAAGGGAAACAGCTTGCCAAGTGCAACTTCTGTATTTGATTTATTAAACACGGTATACAACCAAATTTTCTTTACTCTAAAGTTATTCAATTTACTCTAATGGCCCTTATATTAGAGTTATGTCTATTCATTGCGGACAACAGATGTAAGCCATTAGTCTGAATTATAGTGCTTATTAATTTTCCATCATTAAAGACTTGGACTTAGAGAGGAGGACTCCAAATTTTGCAAATCTATCCTAAAATGGCTGTCTTTCATATTAGAAAACAATAAATATAAAAAAGTATAAGGATATGTAAAATAAGAGAAAAAGAAGAGAAGTTAGCTGATCCATTTGGTTTCATATTGGTCAGCCTTCACCACCTGATCTCTTTTCCCTATTACTATCACTATTTATTGTTCCCAAGGATAACTGCATAAAACTGTTTTTGTTTTTGTTTAAACTCATTCATAAGTAATAAGATACTGAGGGCTACCATAGCCACTTTAGAATGTTACACTGGGAGAAGGAAGGTTTGGCCAAAGGTTGGTCTTAGTTTCTCTGGCCAAGGGCATTCCTGTTCCCCTAAGGTGAAAAATACACTTGCACTTGTTCTATACTGCTAGTTTACGACCTTCTTCTAAGACTATGTTGACTCACAGGAGTTTGTGTCTCAGACTCTAAACACCTCTAGTTGGGAGCTCACCCTAACAAGACTGCAAGTTCTTCTTTATCCTATTTCCTGCCTCTCCCTTGATTCCTTTTGAACCCTCTCTGTAACGTAATCATGGATTCTGCAAGAGAATAGCAAATTGTTGTACCTTTATAAAGATGTCATATATCTTTCCAATAACTTACAAACACAATGCAACTTTAAAAGGGTTTTTTGTTGGCTTGGTATGATAAACGGGAGAGTTCTAAAGCTCATTTTGGAAATAAGGTTTAGGTTAAGAGACCTAAAAAGAACTCTGGGGTATAAATCAACTCTAACAGATATTTGAACATATTAAAAAAATATAATTGTTAAAATACTGTAATTCTGATATACACAGAAATGTAAATCCGAGGAACTGAATGCAAAGGCAAGAAGTAGACTCAATTATTTGGATAGATAGATAGACAGATAGATAGATAGATAGATAGGTAGAAAGTTAAAAACTGCTAAAGGATGACTTTGGGACAAGATTGATTCATGCATTTGACACAATAAGCCAGATTCACGGTGCATAAAAATGTGTTCATTAAGGTATTTTAAAATAAGAAAAAGAATCATTTAAAAATGAATCCAGCCAAAGTTATATTTACCCTTATAAACAAATAGATATAAAATACAATTTCTAATATTTTTATGGGGGAGAAGCCCATGAATGCAAAAGTGCCTTAAGCCAAAATAATCACAACGGGTCCTGGTCTGGAGAGCATTAGCCTTTCCTCTAGCCATAATCTCCATTATAATCACCACCATCATAAAGCTACTAAACTACGAGCACTGCCATGAAGAACTGTGTGCTTGCTGTAGAAATGCAGCTTCAGGATAAGCAGCCTGCCCCTCCTTTGTTTTTTGTTTTTTGTTTTTTTTTTGTTTTTTTACAAATAGTTTATTGTCAAGTTGGTTTCCATATAACACCCAGTGCTCATCCCCACAAGTGCCCTCCTCCATGCCAATCTCTCCCCTCCCCTCCCCCCACCCCTCACAGCCCNCTGACTGGGGTGAGGTGGTATCTCAGTGGGGTTTTGTTTGTATTTCCCTGATGAGAAGGGATGCTGAGCATCGTTTCATATGTCTGTTAGCCATCTGGATGTCCTCTTTGGAGAAGTGTCTGTTCATATCTTCTGCCCATTTCTTCACTGGGTTGTTTGTTTTTCGGGTGTGGAGTTTGGTGAGTTCCTTATAGATTTTGGATATTAACCCTTTGTCTGATATGTCATTTGCAACTATCTTTTCCCATTCTGTTGGTTGCCTATTAGTTTTATTGATTGTTTCCTTTGCTGTGCAGAAGCTTTTAATCTTGATGAGGTCCCAATAGTTTATTTTTGCTCTTGACTCCCTTGCTTTTGGGGATGTGTCAAGTAACAGATTGCTGCGGTAGACTGCCCCCCCTTTGAACAAGACTATTCCCGAAGTCATATATAGACTCTAAACTTCCATGGGATTCCATTTAGGGAAATATCAAATTATATTCAAAGTACATATTTAAAATTACAAATTTATTAAATAACTTAATGATCATAAATTGTACATAATAGAATTGAGAGCTTTTATATGTTTACTTAGATAATAGTTTCTGACTTTTGAAAGGATTCTGCAAGGAAAAGATGGATATATGAACTTCAGAATAAGAAATAACTGATCACAGTGAAAAAGTAAATAGTAGGAAACATATTTTGCTAAAATGTGAAATGGATTATTAGTTATAATATATAAAAATTTTAATTCTAATGTATGTAAATATCATAACTGCCCCCTTGGTGATAAATAACATAAATATTATAAGGTATACATAGTAGGCAAACAGGGAGAGAGTTTGGCCTGTAACAAAATCAAATTAAACAACAAGGTATGTTTTTATATTCTTAACTTGGCAAGAAAGATGTAATAATAACACTAGCACCATTGTTGACAGTGAAATGGATGAGAGTTTCTGACCAGGGATATAAAACAGGAACATGGTGATATGTATTGAAAACCATAAGAGGTTTATGCCCTTCGGCCCAGTAATTTCACTCCCTGTAATTTAGATGAGGACCTAATTCTAGACCAATTTAATCAGAATCTGGAGGAGGTGGTTAAACCCAGGTTCCAGCATTTCATAAAGTCCCAGGAGATTCCAATGGGCATTCAAGGTTGAAAAGCAATGGGTAGGAAGTCGCCTGAGAGGCAGGTTGAGGGCCAACCTGGTCTACCTTGCCCTGCACTTCCCTCCTCATCTTCTATTACCTGTCCCCCAGGTGCCTCTTCTCTATCCTAGGGCTCCTGTTGAAGCTGCAGTCAGGCCACAACCCCTAACCACTTTCCACAATATTTATTGTCATCTGCCTCCCTGTCCCCCACCTTCCCCTCCTCATTCTGGCCCTGTTCCTCCCACTGAGAGGCTAATGGATTCTGCAGATTATATATTCCCAGTCCTCTGGAGCTGTCCTGAGGTTAGCCTGCCAGACAATGGCACAAGTGGCCCTTCTTCCTGCTTATAATTAAATAATTCACTGTAAATAGCCTCCCTTTCCTCCAGTGCCCAGTCTCCTTTAGCCAAATGGAGATGAGCAAGGGCTGTCTCCAATGGAATGCAGGAGCAGAAATGAGCTGCTCATATGGAATAATGTTGCAAGGAGCCACAGCATTAAGGAGGAGACACATAAATTTTATTTATTTATTTAGAGAGAGAGAGTAGGGGTATGGTAGAGAGAAAGAATCTCAAGGAGGCTCTACACTGTCAGTGCTGAGCCCATTGCAGGGCTCAGACCCATGAACCATGAGATCATGACCTGAGCCAAAGTCAGAAGCTTAACCACCTGAGCCACCCACAAGCCCCTTCAAGTCCTTCTTGTAGACTAGCCACTCCTGGTCAGAGAGGCACAGCCAGGAACCCTGTAGAAAATGTTGCAGGCACCAGGGTGGGACTTTCAATTTGGAGAGGCCCAAGGAAAGTAATGGAGGGCTTCCCTCTTCCCTGTTCACTTCCTCTATCCCCTCTCTCCAACTCCTCATCCTTGGCTCTGTCCAAGTCTCCCAAAGGACTCCTCATAATCTTAATCTTATTCGGTTTAAGAGAGAAGTTCTCACTCTTTCAAATTCTTCCTCTGGGCTCAGCTGTCTTCCTGCAGTGGAGGGGAGGATCCAAGTTTCAGGTACCTGTTACCACCTCTCACTGGTACCTTCCTGGGATCCAGGACTCTAGAATGAAGGAAGCTTATTCACCAGGGAACATTATCCATGTCCTGAAACATTTCTATTCTCAGGTATGTTGCACAGGGTTATCCTATCTATTTATACATTATTAATTCACTTATCCAATAGATACTTATTTTCACCATTAAAAGATGAATCCCATGTTTCTTGGATAAACTGCATACAGCCCAGGAGCAGAGATAAATACGGCATTTAGTGAGATGTTCACTCTAGCTGCATCTCAGATACCATAGATACGTTGTCCTTCCCTTGTCAGTATGTTCATGTTTGTTTTCATTTAGTCATTGGAGATTGTATGGATTATAATATGCTTGGAAGGGAATTCAGACGGAAAGAGAACTGAATTGTTGCCATTCCCCTGGTTGATGTACAAATATATTTGATGGACTGGGCTGTCCTGTTCAAGGTCAGAAAGCAAGAAAAGGCCATGACAATGACAATAGTGTGTGAGCACCCAGGGGTGTCTGGGCCCCATGGATGAGGCCAATAGGAAGAAAAATTGCTTCTGGCCATAGTGTGCTGCTGGAAACTGGAAAATCACAAACTAGCAGCATATGTGCACACTGGGGGACGTGAAGGAGGGTGCGAGTATATTTCAGAACTGTTACAGGGGCATCTTAAGATTGAATCTCAGAACAGAAAATCTGCCCTGCAGATGGGAACAAGACATTAGTGGCTCCCCATTGCCTGGAACTGTGACTTACAACCATGGCAGGCCCACTGCCCAAGAGAAAGGACCATTAGCTGCCCTCCCGCCCCAGGAAAACATTACTCATGCCTAATCTTCAGGTTGAGAAAAACAACCATGATGACTCACTTCTAAATCATGTTTACTAATTGGAATGCATCACAATCATCAATTATGTTGTCACAGAAAACGTGGCAAAATGCACAAGCCAAAAGATAAACTCCACCTGTTAGAAGGTAGAGGAAGGACAGTAAAGTATCCTCCAAACTGAGAAGGCACTTTGAGACTGAAAAATTATGCAAGCCACTCCATAACTTTTACACATATATTTATTCTAAATGTGTGACTGGACCTGGCCAACACCACATGGGAGATAGTGAGCCATCTCACCTGAGTCCTGCCCAAGTTCCTGACCCACTGAACCAATACCCTGTTGTGATTTTGAGCCACTAAATTTTGGAGTGTTTTGTTAGGTAGAAAGGTTCGTGGAAACAGTGGGCTCAGCAAATCAGGGCAGATCCTTCCCTTCTGTCACAGTTGGTCCAAGACAGACCTAAGTCATCACTGCAGGCTCAAGGAATCAGTGAGAACCTCAAAACCATGGCTGGGAACACCTGGGCAAAGTTGCTCTCCCTACTCTGCCTAGTGTGCTGGGCAGTGAAGCCAAACTATGGCACCATTTTGCTACCTTAAAAGGAACCAGCCCAAGGAGGAAACCTTCACATGAAAACTCCACAGAAGACTACACAGAAACAGAGTCAGAGCCCTCATCAATGTCTCCGTCAAACGGCACTGGACCTCACACCACCTCCAGACTCATAATTATACAGGTCCTAAATCCTCTTGGTTATTTAAGGTATTTGACTGAGGATTTGATGATTTGCAACTGAAAATGTCTAACTGACACACTCCCCAAGCTCCACAAGTGTGGTTTTCATGTCTACTTTATAAGAGAAAACCCACTTCTCAAACAAAATCTGAAGCAGAAGCCTAAAATGAAAATCAGTGTGTTTGAAATAGGGGTGGGCAGACCAGAACCCTAACTGACAGCAACTTGTTAAGTCCCTGTGTTAGTTTCTTAGGGCTGCCATAAGAAACTACCTCAAACTGGGCAACTTAAAACAATAGAAATCTATTGTCTCACAGTTCTGGGGACTAGAACTCAGAAATCAATGTGTCAGCAGCGCCATGCGCCCTCTGAAAGCCATAGGAAATCCTTTCTTGACTCCAACTTCTGGTTTGCTGGCTTCTTCGATGTCCCTTCCTTGTGTTATAGATGAATCATTCATAAATCCTCCATGTTCCCTTGGTGTTCTCCCTGAGTCCCTTACCATCGTCTTCCCTCTGAGCATGTCTGCCTGTGTCCAAATTTCTGCTTTCTATAAGGACACCACACTAATGACTTCAGTAAAACCTGATTACTTCTGCTAAGACCTTATTTTGAAAGAAATTCTGGTTAAGACTTCAATACACCCTTTCGGGGCAACCCAATTTATCCATTATATTCCTCAGTGTCAGCAATACCTGAGGCAGCCATGCAGGACACTGGCCAGGGCTCTGAGGGAGACAGTTTTTATACTCTGTGCCATTTCACATTCTGAAACTCTTCTCAAACTGTCCATCTTCCTCTTCTTAGATTTCAGGGCACCTACTCTTGCTGCTCCTCCCTCCAAAAGAAATAATTTATCTATTGGGTCTTTTATTACTTATTCATAACTCAAAGTACACTGTCAACACCTCAAAGATTAAATCCGTTTTTCTATATGCTATTCCACGCTAGGCTATGTATGATGCTAGTGGCAGTGTTGTCACTTGAATCTAGTGTAGTGCTTGGTATATAGTAGATATTCACTAACGTTGGATAAGACAAATTATATGGCCTGACATCCTGTTCTAATTGTTCGAGGGCATTATTTATTATATTAAAAAATACGTTTTCTTACCCATCCTTTAAAGGATAACGACTTGGGAAAAACACTTAGGATTTGAGGCCCCAAATTATGTCATCAAAATGGTCTTGGGAGTGTGTGGGAGGAGGGATTTGAACATTGACTGGAAATCACCCTTTTCCCAGATTTCCTCCCTTTCAGTTCTTCCTTGATGCTAGCAATCCCATCATCTGAACTCAAATGTTATCAAGTGTATCTTGGTATCAATTTGACCATCTTATAATTTTGACTATAGCATTTTGTGGTTTCTAATTTCTGTTCATTAATTCTTCTCTAATATCCACGTAAGGGTTGGTATGAAAATGACAGAAGAGCAAAATTCCAACTAGCCAACCTTTAGTGTGTTAATCTATGAGGTTGCTACTATGCTTGGGCCTGCATTGGAGGAAGAGGAAGGGACAAGGTTTAATACAGACATACAGGAAGTAATCCTGAAGGGTGAAGCCTGCAGTTGATGAGGGAGGACGGAGAAAGAGAGGGAGCATCCACACTAGAAGTTCTCTTCCAACCTAAAACAAGGCTCTCCTGCTCATTAGCTGCTTTGAAATCAGATGTGCATCTTGCTTATATGAGTTTAAGGAAAATACAGTCAGTAGTGTTTGAGGCACTTGGGTGACTCATGTCATGATCTAATAGTTCATGAGTTCAAGCCCTGCATTGAGCTGCACATGGAGCCCCACATAAGGCTCCATGCTGACAGTGCAGAGCCTCCTTGGGATTTTCTCTCTCTCCTTCTCTCTCTGCCCCTCCCCTGTTCACCCTTGCTCTCTGTCTCTCTCTCTCAAAATAAATAAATAAACATTTAACACATTTTTAAAGAAATAACTACCACTCATTTTTCATGCTTACAGAGTCCTCCAACTACTCTGCTGACTCTCCAAGCGACTGAATATCCAAACTGTTTTATGTTAGGCAAAAACTGCTCCATTGAACAAATATTAATAATTGTCCCATGTAAATTTTGTAAGGATTAATGATACAATATATTTTAAGAACCTAGCACCTAGGGATGCCTGAGTGATTCAGTAGGTTAAGCATAGGACTCTTGATTTCAGCTCAGATCATGATCTCATAGTTTGTAGGTTTGAACCCCGTATCAGGCTTTGTGCTGACAGCATAGAGCCAACTTGGAATTCTCTCTCTCCTCTCTCTCTCTGCCCCTCCCCCTGCTTACACATGCTCTTTCTTTCTCTCTCTGAAAATAAACTTAAAAAAATTAAATGAATTAAAAGAAAAAAAAAAGGAATATAGCACCTAATGAGTATCCAATGCAGGGTGGATTTTAGGTTGGATTATTGTTGTGGAATATTCACTTCTACCTTGTACTAGATGTATACATCTAAGCCCTTTACCATGTGACTTCAATGCCTCCTTGAAGTCTTGAAGTGGATTGTATTGGCTAGCCCTGCTAACATTGAGTTTGACCATCCGACTTGCTTTGGCCTTTGGAATGTGAGTGAATATAATATATATCAGACCTAGGGCTTTAAATGTGTTTGAATGTTTTTCTCAGGCGTCTTTAAATTTTTATCCACTGCCATAAGAAAAACATGTTCCAAGAAGTCATTAATCCTTCAGCCTGAGTACAAGCAAGCTCAGGCGAGATCAGCCAAACCAAAACTTCTCTGCAGAGTCATCCTCAGAAAAGATTACTGTTAATGGAACTTACTGAGATTTCTGTGATTGTTAGTTATGTAGCATTATTAACAGCCAACTGATAAAGTGGCTATTATTATTATTATTATCTCTGCTGGAAGGAACACTTCAGCCTACAGAATCCCACCCCAGCAGTGAGCTCAGATTATTAAAGATTAGAGACAAACCACCTACACTCACAGAATGTCATATATCCTTGCTCATATTAAAAAACTGATATCCAGAGGCCTAGAATCAACTGTACAAAGTCTCACAGCTTATTCCCTGACAGAACTGAAAGCAGAATATGCTTCAGTGGTAGAGGTACCACACATCTCAGTATGTCCACGAAGCACCTAGTTCAGACTTGTTGATCCTCTATAATTATTAACAGCTCTCATAGTCTCCGAATAAAGCTCTGGTTTTACAATAAATTATATGGTTACCCTACTTACTGGCTTATGATCATGTATGTTAGTTTGGAAATAGTCAGTGAAGATGAATTTGATTGTAAAAATTTTTTAAATAAGAGGTACCTGGGTGGCTCTGTTGGTTGGGCATCTGACTCTTGATTTCAGTTCAGGTTGTGATCTCTTGGGTCATGGGATCCAGCCCTCTCTGGGGCTCTGACCATGGAGACTGCTTGGAATTCTCTCTCCCTCTCCCTCTGCCCCTCCCCCATGTGCCTGTCCCCCCCCACCAATCAATAGATAGTTAGATAAATAAATAAATGTAAAAACTCAAACTGGATTAAGTCATAAAAGAGATTGATTAGCTTGGGAAGAGCAAAGTTTGGTTTATTCTAACTTGTCTGATCCACACACAACTTTCCCCAAGGGCTGACTCCCCTTCACTGTGGCAAAGTGATCGGCTGCAATGCTTCCTCATCCATACCCTGTGCTACATGCTTCTTCTTTCCTGTCACAGAAAAAAAGGAAAGAATTTCTCTAGAATCTCCTCAGAAGAGCAAAGAGGCGTATTTCCCAGAGGCCCCCAGCAAATGAATCTTCATGCTCTTTGGCCCAGTTCTGCCAGCACGCCCATCCTCCACCAAACTCTGGGGCCAGAGAGCAGGGTCGCACTAATCTGAATCACATGTCCTGCCTTCGAGGCCAGGGGTGGCGTCAGCTTTAGCCAAAGGGGCTTTGGCTGGGTAGGGCTGGCATTAATGCTGAACAAATATCAGAGGAATTAACAAGAAAAGGGGAAATGGAAACCGGGGAGTCCATTCAGTGCAGAGCCTGTTGTCTTCAAAAGGTAAGCGGGGTTTCTGCCTTTACACAATGAGTGCTCCACAGCGCAATCCCAGAGAGTGCTCAGCCAGGTTTTGCCAGGAGTTCCCCACATCCTACCATCAGGTTGGATGGCTGAAGAGCTCAGTGGGGCTGAGGGGCATTTCCCTGTGTACTTACCATGCGGGGCTCGAATGAAATTGGGCCAAAGCAGGAGACACACCTGGATTTGAATTCCAGCTCTGCTACTTACTATGTAGCCAGGCTTGGTTCTTAATTTCTGAACGGATCTGATTCCCCCATGCAACTGGGGGCGATAATGACTATTCATAATGTTTTGAGAGAATTCAAAAACATAAAAGTTTTAAATTATCTACCATAGGACTGACTACCTTGGCAATCAATTTCCTTTCTTTGTGCCTTAATAACTTGTTTAGACAGAACAGAACCAGAACAAAGGAACTATAATAGCTTGAGGCATTATCTCTACCAACGGAACATCCCACTGGCCAGCTTTAGGAGGCACAGCTTAGGCCTATATATATCCCTCTGGTGCCTCCTACAAACATGCTGACATATTCATAGTGTTTTCGTATCCATTTTCTGGACTTGTTTGCCAACTCTGTCAGATTCTTTCCTTAGTGTGTTTTAATTACTGCTGTCACAGTCTTCTTCCAGATCAGTTTCTTTCAGAGTCCACACCTTGGGTCTCTACAGATGCCCAATACCAAACATTAAATGTGAGATTACTCATTTTAACATAAGGTCCTGCAGAGAAGCTCACATTAGTCCCCTATGAACTTAAGTGTCTTCCTGGCCTATCCTTCCTCTAGATGGAGAGGGTCAAGTGAGTTTAAGGGTGTGGAATCCTTTCATAAAATTCAAAACAGGTAAGAGTATCATTATATATGCATTGCTGGAGGGGCAAGATTTTGTGGACTCCAAATCAGACCAGCCTCCTTCCTCCCCTCCTATTCTCCCCTACTAAGTGGACACTGCAGCCAAGCCTTATGTGGAATATTTTTTTAAATAAATTTGGATTTTCAGACGAGGTGCAAAGATAGTACAGATTTCCCATATACCATTCACCAGCTTCTCATGGTGTTACCATCTGACATAAACATGGCCCACTTGTCAAACTAAGCAATTAACACTGGTACAGTAATAATAACTATAGATTTTATTTAGACTTCACCAGCCTTTCCACTAATATCTTTTATGTTCCAGGACACCGCATTGCATTTCCTTGTCCTGTCTCCTTAGTCTTCTCTGATTCTTTAACAATTTCTCAGTATCTCCTTGTTTTCATGACCTTGATACTTTGAATACACTGGTGATGCATTTCTTATGCTCCTCACCCCCCCACCAATTTAAGTTACCTGATTTTTTGTATGTGTGATTTGACAGAGGTTAGGAATCTTGGGGGAAGAATACCTCAGAAAAGAGGTGTCTTTCTCTTTTATTTTATCAAAGTGTCCATGATGTCAAAATGTATTCCTAATAATATTAACCTGATCTCTTGGTTAAGGTAATGCCATGTTTTGCTGGTTAGTAAAGTTACTTAAGTTCCCTTTCCATACTGTCTGTTAGAGAAGAGTCATTAAGTTCTGCCTACATTTATGGCCACATGAGTACTTCCTTACTTTATGGCACTGTATGATGCTCCAGACTCAGCTGTACTTTCCCTGCCCTAGTCCTAGAATCATCCATTTCTTGAAGGATTCCTCCTGCATTTTATTGGAGAATGGTATTTAGAAATTAATTTCTGAGTTCTAGATGTGCTGCCTCTTTTGATCAGCTTAAATGTCTAAGAACACAACTATTATCATAGGTGATTGATTCTCTCATCTCTTTACTCTTGATCTTTCCACTGAATAATATCCAACATGAATCTCAATACACCTTTATTTATTCACTCACTCATTTATTCAATATTGAGATCCTACCATGTGTCAAGTACTCTTGTACTTGATATTCCTAATGCTAAACTTTAGATAGTCTATGTGCAGTGTCTGAAGTGATAGCCCAGGTGAGATAAAAAGATAGGAATTGGTCAAGTAGAGGGGAAAGGGTGGAGGATGAGGTAAAAGAATGGAAAATAAACACATGTACACTCTAAGCAAATACCTACAAGGAAACTTAGAAAAACAGAATAATTGTTTTTAATTATATTATTTAATAGGATAGTATCATTTACTATTTGAGAATAGTTCCACCGTCCACCAGTTGTACTCACTTTGGAGGAGTAGATAGGGAATTTATAAAATCTCTATCCACTTATGCTAAATGAAAGAAACTAATGGCCAAAAGACCAAAACCAACAAAAAACACAAACCTACTATTGTCCCAGAGCTTAAACCTGAATTCAGATCAATGAACATTTGGAGACTAACCACTGTGTCCTGGTTACAATGCTATGTGCTTGGAATGGAGAAGCAACCAAGAGATGGGGCTTTGCTCTCAAGGTGCCTCACTCAGGTGTAAGGAGCATTACAGAAGGGAAGTGCATGGAGTTACGTGGCAGACAGCAAGAGGATTTAACCACCTCTGGGGGGTAAAAAGCTTCCTAGAGAAAATGGCACTAATGCTGAGGCTTTAAGGAAGAACAGGAAATAAGGAAGAGAAGAAACCAAGAACTGGGTTTGTGCTACATTCTTGTGATTGGCTTAAACCTCAAACTCATCTATTAACATTGTTTTGTGATTAATTTCCTAATCACTTTCCCACTCCTGATCTTTTCCCTGAACAGGATCCTACACTGACTCTCTCTAATATCCCATAATTCATTCACCCATTCAACATTCTTTGAGAATAGAGGAAGAAAAAGCATTCTAGGTGGAAAGAACAATCTGTGGGAAGGCCAGGATATGAAAAAGAGCAAGGTGTGTGCACAAGGAACTGAAAGAAATGCATTATTACAAAAATGAGAGAAATCAAGAGAAAGAGTGACAAGAAATGAGGCTGGAAACATGGGAATACACCAGGTCCTATAGCTCCTTAAAGTCAGTTGAGAGTTTTGGACATTACTCCAAGGGCAATGGAGAGCCATGAAAGGCTGTTAAGCCAATGTGTGGCCAGACTGGGTCACCTGGCTGCAGTGGGGAGGACAGGTTGGAAGGGAGAAGGCATTAACCTCCATAAGGCTTATTAAGGTTATTTTCCTTCCTGCCTTAGGGCACCTGAGTGGCTCAGTTGGTTAAGCGTCTGACTCTTGATCCCAGTTCAAGTCAGGATCTCACAATTCATGACACTGAGTCCTAAGTCAGGCTCTGCGCTGACAGCATGGAGCCTGCTTGGGATTCTCTCTGCCTCTGCTTACACACACACTCTCTCTAATAAATAAATAAATAAACAAACAAACTAACTAACTAGCTAAAAAAAAGAGAGAGATTCCTTCCTGCCTCACAGGATTGGGGTGGGGTGAGGGTTAAATATGTGAACACAGGAGCACCTGGGTGGCTTAGTTGGTTGAGCATCCTACTCTTGATTTTGGCTCAGGTCATGATCTCACAGTTCATGAGTGAGCCCAGTATTGGGCTCTGCACACAGAGCCTGAACAGAGCCTGCTTCGGGTTCTCTCTGTCTCTCTCTGCCCCTCCCCTGCTCGTGTTCTCTCTCTTTCTCTCAAAAACAAATAAATATTTTTTTGAAAATGTTTTGAATCATGAAACACTATATAATAACATGAAAACACCAAATCTATACTGAGACGCTTGGTCTGACCATAATTGTCTATGGTACTTCCATCTAAATCACAGATAATATGAGGTAAATTTCATTCTCTACCACTGCCTTTCCCACCACCTACCCACACCCTAACCACCTAGCCTACTCCTAGCTGATGTGTGTTTAGAAAATCAGAGTAATTTTAACCTCAGCCTGAGAAATTCATCAGTGACCTGGTAAGGGAATCCTTAATGTTGGGTAAAGTAAGTGATGGTAAGGTCATAACTAACACTGTTTGCACTATTAACACGTGTAGTTCTCTATGCTGTGTATGACATGTAGTTTCTATGCTAATGTATTTTGTTTTTGAGACCAGTTGAAAAATGAGGTAAGTAGCCATGTTGGCTGTGGGACTACTTAGCACTATTGTGAGAAAGTTAAAGGCAAAAGCTGTTTTAGTCCTATGCTTATGGTTCTTCAGATTTCTATTGTGGAACTGAAGTTGGTCAAATTGCTTGCTTTTTCTCAGAGAGTTTTACTAATCCAGAGGAAAGCCATGGCTGTCCTCAGCACACTGGAGTTGGTAGCTCCACGTGTGACAACTGTTGGGCGCCAATGTGATCAACCAGGGAGAACAGGCACTTTGAATTCCTATCAATGTCCTTCAGGTAAGAAATTCTGTTTTACAGTGTGAAGGTTCCTCAAAAAATTAACAATAGAACTCCCCTATGACCCAGCAATAGCACTGCTAGGAATTTACCCAAGGGATACAGGAGTGCTGATGCATAGGGCCACATGTACCCCAATGTTCATAGCAGCACTCTCAACAATAGCCAAAAATGGATCAAGAACATGTGGTTTATCTATACAATGGAATACTACATGGCAATGAGAAAAAATTAAATATGGCCATTTGTAGCAACTTGAGGGTGTTATGCTGAACAAAATAAGTCAGGCAGAAAAGGACAGATATCATATGTTTGCACGTATAGGTGGATTAGGAGGAACTTAATGGAGGACCATGGGGAAGAAGGGGAAAAATAGTTGGGGAGAAGGAGGGAGACAAACCATGAGAGACTCTTGAATGCTGAGAATAAACTGAGGGCTGATGGGAGTGGGGGAGAGGGGATGGGGGGTGATGGGCATGGAGGAGGGCACTTGTGTGGATGAGCACTGGATGTTATATGGAAACCAACTTGACAAAAACTATTAAGAAAAAGAAATTCTGTTTTAAAGAAAACTTGAAAAGTAATTCTAATACTCTATAGCAAAATTGTATTATTTGTATGCATTTGAAAGTATTCTAAAGCCCAAATTCAAGGTAAGAATTTAAAAGTACAGAGAATAAAATCCTGAGGGGGACTCTCTGAGGGAAATGTTGCAAGAAACGCAANACCAAAATTCACATGTGAAGAGACAGAAAACCTGAACAGACCCATAAGAAGTGAGAAATTGTATCAGTTATCAAAAATCTCCCAACAAATAAGAGCCCCCCATCACATCAACAAAAGAAAAGATAAAAGTCATATAATCCTGTCAATAGATGCAGAAAAACCATTTGACAAAATACAGCATCCCTTCTTAAAAAAGATTCTCAAGAAAGTCGGGATAGAAAGAACTTACGTAAACATCGTAAAATCCATCTAGGAGAAGCCCTCAGCTAACATCATCCTCAACGGGGAAAAACTGAGAGCTTTCCCCCTGAGTCAGGAACACGACAGGGATGTCCACTCTCACCACTGTTGTTTAACATAGTGCTGGAAGTCCTAGAATCAGCCATCAGACAACAAAAGGAAATAAAAGGCATCAGAATTGGCAAAGAAGAAGTCAAATTTTCACTTTTTGCAGATGACATGATACTCTTCGTAGAAAACCTGAAAGACTACAGCAGAAGCCTACTAGAACTGATCCAAGAATTCAGCAAAGTTGCAGGGTACAATATCAATGTACAGAAATCGGTTGCATTTTTATACACCACCAATGAAGCAACAGAAAGCGAAATCAAGAAACTGATCCCATTCACAATTGCACAAAAAACCATAAAATACCTAGGAATAAATCTACCCAAGGATATAAGAGATCTGTACGATGAAAATTATAGAAAACTTATGAAGGAAATTGAAGAAGACACAAAGAAATGGAAAAACATTCCATGCTCATGGATTAGAAGAATAAATATAGTTAAAATGTCATTACTACCCAAAGCAACCTACACATTCAATGCAATCCCAATCAAAATTGCACCAGCATACTTCTCAAAACTAGAACTATCCTAAAATTTGTATGGAACCACAAAGGATCCCGAATAGCCAAAGTAATATTGAAGAAGAAAATCAAAAAGGGAGGCATCACCATCCCAGACTTTAGCAGTTTGTGAGTCTGAGCCCCACATCACTCTCACTGCTGTCAGCATGGAGCCTGCTTCAGATCCTCTGTCCCCCCTCTCTCTCTGCCCCTTCCCAACCTGTGCTCTCTCCCTCTCAAAAATAACCATTTTTTAAAAGAAAAGATGTTTCTTTTATTTATTACATGTTTTAACACTAGGTAAAATATTTATTACATGTTTTAACACAAATAGGATAATTCTATACAGTTTTATATTTTTTATTTTTCACTTGTTATTTAGACCTTTACCTTGTTTTTAGTTCCTGTATAGCATTACATGTGTTGATGTACCATATTTTACCTATTAACAATTACTTACATTGTTTCCTTTTTTTCTTGCTATTTGAAATAGCATGGTAATATACATCTTGCAACAGACATTCTTTTCAAATTTAAGCAAATATAAATTCCAAGTGAAAACCCTACATTTTTTTTCAGCTGAATTAAATGCTCAAATATTCCATCCTAACACTCCATAGGGTACTTTAAGAAATAATGACACACAGTATTGATATAACATGTCCTATAGAACTAGGTAGTGTTCTAGTATTCTATTGGTACAGAACAAAATGCTCCCAAACTTATATAGTTTAAAACAAAAACTGTCATTAGTTTAGCTCAAAAATCCGACACTAGTTCAGGGCTGGGCAGAGATGGCTTGTGTCTGATCCACACAGCATCCAAAGGGCATGGCTTGACTGAGGCCTATACAGGACCCACTTCCAAGATGGATCATTCATCTGGTTGGAACTAGTTTTCAGCTGGGAAGCTCAGCTTGGCCTAAAGGTTGGGAATCCTTTATTTTGCAGGCATAGATCACTCTTTGTGGCCTGAGCTTCCTTGCATTACAATACTTGCATTTGAAGGGCAAGGATCCTGAGGGACTGAGCTAGTTGGAAGTTGTGCTGCTTATTATGACCTAATCTCAGAAGTCTCATTGTGTGCTATCTGCTGTAGGATATCCACTGAGCTAGTCACAACGGTCCTTCCAGATTTAAAAGGAGGGGACATAAACTCATCTCTTGATGGAAATAGGTAGGGGTCTAAAAACAGAAAAAGGCAGGTGGGATAGGAAAAGTAATTGGAGCCACTGCTGGAAAATATAATCTGCCAGAGTCAAAATATACCTTCAATGATTCTAAACAAATACTTCAAAATATTATGGTATGTTGATTTTTGAATCAGGACATCAAAGTTGTATCACTTTTCTTTGATCTGATTCTGAAAAAAATATTTTCTTAGAACTGCCGGTTTGTTTTCTTTCTGGAGATGTAATACTCATGCTGGTCCTTACTGTGACTAAAAGTGGTGGTAGTTGCATGATCACCAACTTTTCTCTAATTGGTGAGAAACAGTAAAATACTTAAAAAAATTTGGGGGCAGCTGGGTGGCTCAGTCAGCTGAGCATCTGACATTGGCTCAGGTCATGGTCTCAGAGTTCTTGGGTTTGAGCCCTGAGTCTGGCTCTGTACTGACAGCTCAGAGCCTGGAGCCTGCTTTGGATTCTGTGTCTCCCTCTCTCTGATCTTCCCCTGCTCTCACAGTCTCTCTCTCTCTCAAAAATTAATAAACAATAAAAATATTTATTTTGTTTTTCCATTTACTGCCATTTAGCATACCACCTAATGATCATAGTTATAACAACTATAATTATTATTATTCCATATGAGATATTATATCTTCACTCACTGATGATAAAATCTAGATATGAAAAGTAAAGTAGCTTTTCTAAAATCACCTTAGTGTTGTAGCCAGGATTAGAATCTAGGTCTTTGTTCTAAGCCTAAATTCTTATCATTAATTAAACTCTCTAAAGCCTTGGGTCAAGAGTTTTGTTATGTAAAACTGATCAGTAAGAAAATCATTGGTCAAGGCTTATTCCGACTTGAACTATGATACCCTCCCAGAAACTGTATCCCAGGATCTTTCTTTCCAGGTATGTGGGTTACATACAGATTTGCATTAGAACATTATTATGTCTGTTGTTTTGTGAGAGAATATTTGAACTAATATAACAAAGCAGGAGCTAAAGATCCAATGTGTAGAGACCTAAAACATTGTACTGCTTCTCCATTCTTCAACCAATTCAATTTCATGATTGTATAAAATAACACACTCTGATTAATACCATATTAGATAAGGAGTCTGTAGATAAAAGGATGCACTGAAATTTTGCTTGTAGATAAAAGAAATCACAGACAGCTTCCTGAAGGAAGCCAACCTTGACCAATGAGATGAAGGAAAACAAAGATGTGTTGTGAAGATTTTGACAGTTACTTCCCCAAACTGGCTGTGCATCAAGAATCATCTGAGGAGCATACTAACTATTCAATGCTCTGACCTGATGCCTGGAGATTCAGGTGCAATTGAGATAGGGTGAAGCCTAGGGTTATGTGTCTTTATCAATATCCAATTGATTCTGATGTAATAAGATTTCAGAATTTTTGGGAAAAGCATAGGTTTAGGATACAGTCAGGGGGTTTTGTTTCTAATTTCTAATTTCAATCTTTAGCATTTTTTTAAACTAATGCTTCCTTTGTCATCTGATATTTTCCTGCCATCTTTTCTTTTTTTATTTTGAAATGCCTACAAGGTAAACGTCTGTTCTGTATTAGAAGCCAAGATTCTTGTTCATTCTTATGTAATTATTGTACTAGGTTATTGAAATATCTCTGTGCTAAATCAGATGAAGCTCTATTTTTATTGGAATGAAAATTGTTAAGATTCCGAGAATATGTTATTATGGGCTACTTTATATATTAATATTTACATTTTTAAAAAAACAAAGTTTTTCCACTGAACTAGATCAGTAGTATTTAGTTGAATCTTTCCTTTTAGTACAGAAATGACTGCCTCCTAGATCAGCTTTCTTTCATTATGTGTTTGATAACAACTTTGAAAACTGGATGTGGGTCCTTAGCACTTTATACTTTTGCTATTATAGCATTTTCCAAACATTACTGTGATGGTCAGTGTTATGTGTCACCTTGGCTAGGTATTAGTACCAAGTTACTAAATCAAATGCTAATCTAGGTGTTGTTAGGAAGATATTTTGTAGATGTGATCAACATCTCCAATCTAAGTCAACTCTTCGTAATAAAACTCTTTGTGTGTGTGTGTGTGTGTGTGTGTGTGTATACTTATAAACATATATCCTACTGGTTTTGTTTCTCTGGTGGAATTCTGCCTGATAAAATTACTATGTCAAATTCTATAATTATCTATATTCTTTCATATTGAAGCAGGAATGGTGTGTCTTTTGTTCACCTTTGTATTTTCTAGTGCCTGGAATATAGTACATGCTGAAAAGAAAACTGTTGAAGAAACTAATGAATTTCTTATCAAGGTTGAAGAATCTAAGAGACCCAATATGAAAATCTTCAATACAGCTGTGAGGAACTCAGGTTAGTGTGCTAAAGTGTTGGAGAAGGAAGGGGCTAAAAGCCATGTAGATGATTATAAGAAGTTCTGATAAATACCAGATAGTAACCTTTCACTTCTTGGAAAATTGTCCTTTCGGTATGTCACTGAAGTATCCCTACAGTTTTCCAAGTTGTTAGCAAATACTGAGAGCAATTAAGCTGTGGAAATAGTGTAAGCAAAGACCAGAGAGAGAGAGGGCACTAGGATCTCTTCTCATCAGATTTTTTTTTTTTTCCCTAGCTTCCNGATTACTTTTTCTCCCCTTGGTAATCATGATAGTGGTTTATTGTTGGTTAAGCATCTGACTCTTGATCTCGACTCAGGTCATGATCTGTGGTTCGTGAGTTCAAGCTCCACATGGGGCTCCCCGTGTCAGGCTCCATGCTGACAGCTTAGAGCCTGCTTGGGATTCTGTCTCTCCCTGTCTCTCTGCTCTTCTCTTGCTCATGATCACACACTCTCTCTCTCTCTCAAAAATAAAGAAATAAATTTTTAAAAATAGTAGCCTATTGTAATGTCCTTAGTGCTAGCTCAGATCAAACTCTATTTTCAGGTTTTAGTTAGCATTTCCAATTACTGGTGAGATGAAGGCACCTTTTCATATGTTTAGTTGACATTCAGGTTTCCTCCCTACAGATCACCTGTTTGTAAACTTTGCACATTATTCTTTTGGGTAAGATCCATAACTTGATTGTCATGGTGGTTATATTTGTCAAAACTTATCAAATTATGAATATATTTAATTTTATATAAATTGTATGTCAATAAAGTTGAGTTTTTAGAAAAAGCTAATAGAAGAATTAAATAAAATAAATGAAGGAATGGGAAAGGACAAAAAAGAAGGCAGGTAGGAAGGAAGGGAGAAAGAAAGGATGAAATAAGAAAGAAGCTTAGCTCATAAAAAACATGAGGGGAAGGGGGGTGATGGGCATGGAGGAGGGCACTTGTGGGGATGAGCACTGGGTGTTGTATGGAAACCAACTTGACAATAAACTATTTGAAAAAAATAAATAAAAATAAATAAATAAATAATAAGCATAAATAAATAAATAAAAATAAAAAACAAAATAAGAAAAAAGAATGACTGAACAAAGACCAGATGAGAAAATGACGACTTTTATATTGGAAATTATATTAAATGTAAAATGACTAAACAGTCAAACTGTCTAAAAAAACACAAGACCTACCTATACACTGTTTAAATATGTGGAAAGAAAAGAATGGGAAAAGATATGTTGTAAAAACACTAATCATAATGCATCCATAGTGGTTATATTAATAAATATTAAGCAGACTTTAAGATATGAAGTACTACTAGGGCTAAAAAAGGATATTTCAAGATGTTAAAATAAGTCAATTCAACAATAAGAAAAAAATACTAAAATTTAAATAGTATAGCTTCAAAATCCATTCAGCAAAATTTAATTGAATTAAGGAGAAATAGACAAATGCACAATTATAAATGGAGAATTTAACAGCCCAGTAGCTGACAGAAAAAACATTTAAAAATGCAGCATGTACGAAATTTAAACAACACAATTAAGCAACTTGATCTAACTGACTTATGGACAATGCTATATTCAACAATTGCAGAAAACACAGTCTTTTCAAATACATATGGAACATTCACCAAAATAGAACATGTTAAACATAAAGCAATTCTAAACAAATTTCAAAGAACTGAAATCACAGAGCATTTCTGTAACCACTGTGAAAATAAATTAAAAATCAATAACTGAAAAATGATTTTAAAATACCCAAAAATATTTAGAAATTAAGCAATTTACTTCTAAATAACCTATGTATAAAAAAGAAAACATAATAAAAATAGAAAATATTTTGAAGTGATAATGAAGATATGGAAAAGGAAAATTTGTGGACTACTGCTAAAAATTAATATAAAAATGTATGGCTTTAGGGATACCTGGGTGGCTCAGTTGGTTAAACAACCAACTCTTGATTTCAGCTCAGGTCATGATCTCACAGTTTGTGAGATCAAGCCCTGCATCTGGCTCTGCACCAACAGCACAGAGCCTGCTTGGGATTCTCTCTTTCCCTCTCTCTCTACCCCATCCTCCTCTCTCTCTCTCAAAAATAAACATTTAAAAAATTTATGGCTTTAAATTCATACATTTTAAGAAATGAAAGATTGAGAATCAGCTTCCGTCTGAAGATGCTAAAAAAAAAAGAACACAAATTAAGCCCAAAGAAAGGAGAAAAACAAAAGTAATAAAGATAAGAACAGAAATTGTTAGAAAACAGAGAAAAACCAACAAAGTCAAAAGTTGGTTCTTTGAGGGGAGACTGCTGACTCAGTCAGAAGAGCATGTGTCTGGATCTCAGGGGTTGTGAGTTCGAGCCCCATGTTGGGTGTTGGGTGTAGAGAGTACTAAAAACAAACAAACAAACAAACAATTTAAAAAAAGTTGGTCTGCCAGTTCAGACTAGTTTACCTGCTGCCCCCATCTGGGCTAATCAAAGAGCCTGACACATGCACCTCAGCCCATCCTCCAGCGGAAGGCAGGAAGCACCGCAGGCAAGAAGGTTATCAAGTGTCTATATTCAGCTAAGGACAATCATTTTCCCTGGAAGCTCCTACACTACCCAGGCTCAAGGTATTCTCAATTCATGCTACACAAGAGCTGGCTGCCTCCCAGACATCTGCTAATTCATTCACTATAATGTCCATAAGGACTCTGGTGGAAGACCCCCATTACACACTAACAGAGACAGTATACACCTTCAGTGCACACAGATCACCATACTGCAGTTTTATTTTTGTTTACTAGTCTTTTAAAGGTAAAATTTAAGTATAATGAAATATATAAATCTTAACCATTTGGTGAGTTTTGACAAATGTATACACCTATGAAACACAACCTCTATCAAGATATAGAACATTACTGTTATGCTAAAATGCTGCTTCGTGCCTCTTCCCATCAAACCCTGCCCCTAGTACCTGCCTATATGCCAGAGGCAACCAGTGTTTTCAGTTTCTTAAATCATAGTTTACTTGCACACCAATCCCAGAACTTCATATCAATGGAATCATACAATATGTACTCTTTTAGGATATGAATTCATTCACTCAAAGTGTTTTTGAGATTCCTCCCTATTGTTTCAAGTACCGACAGGTTTCCTTTTCCCTTTTCATTACTGAGCTATATTCCACTGCATGCGTATACCACAGGTGTTTGTTGATTCTTCTTTTGATAGATATCTAGGCTATATCCATTTATCTTTTCTGAATAAAGCTGCTATGAATTTCAGAAATATTTTATTTTGCATTTGTTATCACAAGTAAGGTTGTACACTTTTATTATATATATTTACTTGTTGTAATTCCTCTTTTATGAATTATATATTTTCCCATGCCCTTTGCTTAGTAATTTCTTGAGAGTTTCAAACATTTTCTTGTACAAATTTAAGAGCTTTTAAAATAATCAAGGTATTTCCTCCACAACTATTTACTTGTAGTTAGCACTTAACTATTTTTATAACTTTCACTGGGGAAGTGATGGCAAATTACCATCACTAATTTTGTTTAAAAGTAGAAGTTGTATTTTATAATACATTCTAAAATTATCTGAAAGGATTGACTATTTTTTCAACACATTTTTGTTCTCTCTGAAAATTTAATACCACTGTCACAGAAATAAACATACACACACAAGCACATACCTCAAACACATTCTTAAAGCTTTATGAAGACAAAACAAGATGTATAAACTCTGAGCTGTTCCTAGATTTAAAAGTATGCTTATTAGTAAATTCTGAAATTGAGTGATAAGAAGCCTCTGATCCTGATCACTAATTCCAGTGTAGGGTTTTTTTTCCCCACACCACCAAGCAATTCTCAGACACCAGCTGGGTATGTTAGGATTCAGTTCAATTCTGACACTACCTGAAGATAGCATTAGATCCCATAGATTAAGGGCTGTGTCCCACAAGATCGCCTGAACTTCTCCCTGCCCTCACTTCAGATTGTAGTCTCAAACAATCTAGTTATAGATCAAAGATTTCCATGATCTCCTCCTGAAGTCTGAGTAGTTCACACGAACAGAGCACAGAACTCTGAGAACATTTTACTTACTTAATTAGTGGTTTACCATAAAAGGATGTAAGTCAGGAACAACCAAATGAAGAGATGCCTAGCACAAAGTATGTGTAAAAGGCTCAAAGCTTCCATGCCCTCTCATAGCATTCTACACTCCCTGCATCTTCAACAGGTTTACTAACCCAGAAGTCTCTTAATCTTATTCTTTTTGAGGTTTTTATAGAGCCTTCATTATGTAGGCATGATTGATGAAACCATTGGCCACTGGTGAATTGAACTCAATCTTCAGTCCCTCTTCCCTCCCAGGATGTCAGGGGGTGGGGCTGAAAGTTTTAATCCTCTAACACTTGGCAGGCTCCAGTGGCAACCAGCCCCTAGGTGCTTTCCACAAGTTACCTCATTAACATAGTAAGAGACACCTTTATCACTCTCATCACTTGGGAAATTCCAAGAGTTATGCTCCGGAAAGGGGACAAAGACCAAATATCTATTTCTCATTATAATCACAATATTGATGGGGTTTTGGAGTGATGGGATAGTCTTTGGTGCAAAAGGGTGATTTTCTTAAAGCACAGGACACGACCTGGGGGCAGAAAGAGCTATAATGGAGTTGTGAAGGGTGATTGGTTATATACAACAATGGGAGCTGGGGGAAATAAAGTTAAGAGGAAGTTTCTTAAAGGGATTTCCATATGCTAAAGAAAACTCACAGAATACTGAAGGCCTAGCTAGGATTGTTTTTCCCTCTAGCAAAGACAGTAGGGAGTTCTAGGAGATTAGGCTATTGAAAAGATATTTGTAAACTGATGGAGACTATCAGTTTAACCATTTGTTTTCCCCTTTGTTTAACCATTTGTTCTTGGGCAGCCAGGAGTACCTGAGGAGTATCACACACATCCCACCTGAGGGGTGGTTAGCCTGTGCTTGGCCCTCAGCATGCCTCATGCTCCTTCATCAATATTACGCAGTCAAAATGCATTTTTTTCAAAGTTTTCATTTCTCCTGGGATAATAGTTACTGAAAAACTGTATTTTAGGGCTTAGGTTAAAATACTGCTTTTGGATCAACCCAAGTGTGAACAAGACAATATTTTTCTAAGGCTTGCCCTTCCTCTATCTTGGCAGGATTTGAAGATATCTAATTAACTGGAGTGTTCCAAACTGTACAGAGATTATAGTTCTCAAAGGAGAAAGCCAAAGCCTTCTATTAAAGAGTCTATTGTGAGGTAAAGCAGAAAGAAAATGAAATGGTTGCAAGTCTGCTGGATATTAGGATATTATCAGAAAGAACTGTGGCATGTGTCCTTGAGGAGCTTACAAATTCAGGTAGCAGGGTGTGCAAATGGAAATTTTGCTTAGTGATCTGGCAGTAATGTGATGTGATGGTTAATTTCATGTGTCAGCTGAACTAAGGGATTTCCAGATAGCTGATAAAACATTATTTCTGGGTGTGTCCTTAGAAGGTGTCTCTGGAAAAGATTAGTATTTGAATCCACAGAATGAGTAAAGAAGTTGACCCTCACTGATGGTGGTGAGCTGAGGGCCTAAACACAACAAAAAGGCAGAGGAAGGGCAGATTTGAACTCTGCTTGGGTGGAGACATCTATTTTCTCCTGTCCTCAGACACCGGTGCTCCTGGTACTCTTGAACCCTTGCACTCATCCTTATACCACTGGCTTTCCTGGCTTTCCAGTTAGCAGGAAGCAGATCATAGTGATAAGGGAGCATGAAGCAGGCTGAGGGACAAAGCACAAACTAGCAGCACCACACCCCACCCTGCCCATGGGACATGTATGATATTCCTTGGATACTTTCAGCTACCCAAAAGTGGGAATGGACTAAAGACAAATGGTCAAAATGTTGAGTCTCCACCAGTTTACCTAAAGCAACCCCATCATAGTCTGAAGTCCAGGAACTCCCTACTGTCTTCCCTAGAGGGAAAAACAACCTTAGGTGGACAATAGCTAGGCCTCCAGTAAGTCTCTAGCATGTGAAATTCTCTTTGGAAACTCCCTCTTGACTTTATCTCCTCCGACTTCATAAGACAGTCACCCTCACACTTACAGTGGAGAGCTCTTCCTGCCCATGGGTCCTGTCCCCATGCTTTAATAAAATCACCTTTTTGCACCAAAGACATCTTCAATAAGTCTTTTGTGGCCATAGGCTCCACAAACCCCCATCATCCCAAAACTTCATCAATACGATCACTCAGCCTCCATAATGGCAGGAACCAATTTCTATAATAAATCTCATCTTTATCTATCTGTTTGTCTGTCCCTCTCTGATTGGTTGTGTTTCTCTCAAGAACCTTAATGTATGTAATGTGCTATATTTGGAAATTTACATCAAGGAAATTATCTCAAACACAGAGAATCGTGTATGAAAAAAGATGTTCATTTTAATACCATTTGTGTAGCTTTACCATGGGTGAAAATGGGGATAATTTTGAGAATTTGACTGTAAATCTAATTGTAAGATTATGTTCTAAAGAAATTGACACACAGGGGCACCTGGATGGCTCAGTCAGTTAAGCATATGACTTCAGTTCAGATCATGATCTCATGGTTAGTGAGTTCGAGCCCCACATCGGGCTCTGTGCTGACAGCTCAGAGCCTGCAGCCTCCTTCAGATTCTATGTCTCCCCCTCTCTCTGCCCCTCACATACTCATGTTCTATCTCTCTCTGTCTCTCTATCATAAATAAAAATGTTAAAAAATTAAAAAAAAAGAAATTGACACATAAATATGAAACGTCCCCAAACTAAAACTTGAGACAAAAAATGAGATATGTACATTCTACTAATTTGTTAAACTTGCATTAGTAACAATATTCCCAATTATATCAATCTAAAAATCAACATATATGCAATTCTACCATACACTTTTTACTAAAATATATTAGTCCACAGACTTTTTTTTTCTACCATGTTTAAAATACCTGGTTTGTTTTTTTTTTTAGGATAATGCACGTGCTTTTGAAAATGTAGTTATTTAGTTGGTTAAGCATACAACTCGTGATCTTCACTCATGTCATGATGTCAGTTTTGTGAGTCTGAGCCCTGCATTGGGCTCTGCACTGATAGCATGGAGCCTGCTTGAGTTTCTGTCTCTCCTTCTCTCTTTTAAGACCAAACTGATTGCAAAGAAAGATGAAATGTCAATACATAAATAACCCAAAGATATTAATGTGTGGAAAACTTCCAGTTTTGCAAAAGAAAATTATATATTTACCCATTTATTTCAGAGTAAATCCTAGAATTTCCTAATAGATTGAAAGTTTCTCAACTCAGTTCTTTTCTCTGTTGATAAATCTGGGTGTGGTTTTTTCTCCCAAGTTTTTTATTTAAATTCCAGTTAGTTAACATAGAGCGTAATATTAGTTTCAGGTGTAGAATTTAGTCATTCATTACTTACATACATTCCCCAGTGCTCATCACAAGTGCCCTCCTTAATAGCCATCACCTATTTAACACCGCCCCCCCTTTACCTCTCATCTAGTAACCTTCAGTTTGTTCTCTATAGCTAAGAGTCTGTCTCCAGGTTTGCCTCTCTTCCCCCATAAGTATCTTTTTTGCTTAAGTTCCACATATGTATGAACTCAAATGGTATTTGCCTTTCTTTGACTGATTATTTCATTTGGCATAATACTCTCCAGCACCATCCATGACATTGCAAATGACAAGATTTCCTTCTTTATTTATGGCTGAGTAATATTTAATTGTATTTTGTTACCATATCTTCTTTATCCATATGTCATCTGATAGACATTTGGGCTCTTTCCATTTGGTTATTGTTGATAATGCTGCTATAAACATCATAGCATATATCCTTTCAAATCAATATTTTTGTATCCTTTGGGTGAAGAACTAGCAGTGAAATTGCTGGACTGTAGGGTAGTACTATTTTTAACTTTTTGAGGAACCTCCAAACTGTTTTCCAGAGTGGCTGCACCAGTTTGTATTCCCACCAACAGTGTAAGAGGGTTCCCCTTACTCTGCATCCTCCCCAACATCTGTTGTTTCCTGTGTTTTCCATGCTGACTGGTGTGAGGTGATACCTCACTGCAGTTTCCCTCATGATGAGTGATGTTCAGCACCTTTCTCATGTGTCTGTTTGCCCTCTGGATGTCTTTGGGAAAATGTATATTCATGTCTTCTGCCAATTTTTTAACTGGATTGTTTTAAGAGTATTGAGTTTTATAAGTTCTTTATTGGTTTTAGATACTAATCCTTTATCAGATATGTCATTTGCAAATTTCTTCTCCCATTCTGAAGGTGCTTTTTAGTTTGGCTGATTGTTTCCTTCACTGCAGATTTTTATTTTGATGAAGTCCCAATAATTTATTTTTGCTTTTGCTTCCTTTGCCTCAGGAGACATATCTAGTGAGAAGTTGTTATGGCCGATGTCAAAGAGGTTACTGACTGTGTTCTCCTCAAGGATTTTAATGGTTTCCTGTCTGACATGTAGGCTGTTCATCCCTTTTGAGTTTATTTTTGTATATGGTGTAAAAAAGTACTCCAGTTTCATTCTTTTGCATATTGCTGTCTAGTTTTCTCAATACCATTTGTTGAAGAGACTTTCTTTTTTCCATTGGATATTCTTTCCTGCTTTTTGAAGATTAGTTGGCCATATATTTGTGGTTCATTTCTAGGTTTTCTATTCTGTTCCATTGATCTATGTGGCTATTTTTGTGCCAGTACCATACTGTCTTGATGATTAAAGCTTTGCAATATACCTTGAAGTCCAGAATTGTGTTGTCTCCCAGCTTTTTATTCAACATTGCTTTGGCTATTCATGGTCATTTGTGGCTCCATACAAATTTTAGGATTGTGTGTTCTAATTATGTGAAAAATGCTGGTGGTATTTTGATAGGGATTGCATTAAACGTATAGATTACTTCGGTAGTATAGACATTTTAACAGTATCTGTTCTTCCAATCCATGAGTTTAGAATGTCTTTCCATGCCTTTGTGCCATCTTCAATTGATTGTGACGAATTATTCTTTTAATGAACTGTTGTATTCGGTCTGCTAGTATTTTGTTGAGAATATTGGCCTGTAATTCTCTTTTTTAGGGGGGTCTTTGGTTTTGTAATCAAGGCAATGCTGGCCTCATAGAATAAGTTTGGAAGTTTTCCTTCCATTTCTATTTTGTGGAACACATTGAAAAGAATAGGTATTAACTGTTCTTCAAATGTTTGGTAGAATTCCTCTGTGAAGTCATGTGGCCCTGTATTTTGTTTGTTGGGAGATTTCTGATTAATGATTCAATTTCTTTGCTGGTTTTCAGTCTGTTCAACTTCTCCATTTCTTCCTGTTTCAGTTTTAGTAGTTTATATGTTTCTAGGAATTTGTCCATTTTTCCCAGGATGTCCAGTTTGTTGGCATATAACTTTTTATAATATTCTCTTATAATTGTTTGTATATCTATGCTGTTGGCTATTATTTCTCTTCTGTCATTTGTGATCTTATTTATTTTGGCTCTTTCTATTTTCTTTTTGATAAGTCAGCATAGTGGTTTATCAATTTTATTAATTTTCTCAAGAACTAGCCCCTGATTTCATTGATCTGGTCCACTGTGTTTTTGCTTGTTTTTGGTTTCCATATCATTTATTTCTGTTCTAATCTTTATTATTTCCCTTCTTCTGCTAGCTTTATGCTCCATTTGTTATTCTTTTTCTTTTTTTTAATATTTATTTATTTTGGAAAGAGCAGAAGTGGGAGAAGGGCAGAGAGAACGGGAAGAGGATCCAAAATGGGCTCTTTGCTAATAGCAGACAGGCCGATGTGGGGCTCAAACTCATGAATTTCAAGATCATGACCTGAGCAGAAGTTGGATGCTCAACTGACTGAGCCACCCATGTGCCCCTGTTGTTCTTCTTCTAGATCCTTTAGGAGTAAGATTAAGTTGTTTGAGATTTTTTTTGCTTCTTGTGGTAGGCTTGTATTGGTATATACTTTCCTCTTATGACTGCTTCTGCTGCATCCCAAAGGTTTTCAACCATCATGTTTTCATTTTCATGTGTTTCCATGTATTTGTTTTATTTCTTCTTTGATTTCCTGGTTGACCTATTCATTCTTTAGTAGCACGTTGTTACCTTACATGTATTTGTGCTCTTTCCAAATTTTTTCTTGTGGCTGGCTTCAAGTTCCATTGTATCATGGTCAGAAATTATGCATGGTATCATCTAATTTTGTTTGTATTTTTTAAGGCCTGATTTGGGACATAGTATATGATCTACTCTGGAGAATGTCCCATGTGCACTTGAAAAGAATGTGTATTCTGGTGCTTTAGGATGAAATGTTCTGAATATATCTGTTAAGTTTATCTGGTACAGTGTGTCATTCAAAGCCATTGTTTCCTTGTTAACCTTCTGCTTAAATGATCTGTCCATTGATGTAAGTGGGACATTAAAGTCCCCTATTATTGTATTATTATCAATGAGGTCCTTTCTGTTTGTTTTGTTGTTGTTGTTGTTGTTATTATTATTAGTTGTTTTATATATTTGGATTCTTCAATGTTTGGGGCATAAATATTCATTAATTGTTAGATATTGTTGGATAGTTCCCTTTATTATGATATAGAGCCCTTTTTCATCTTTTTTATAGTCTTTGGTTTAAAATATAGTTTGTCTGATATAAAAATTGCTACTCTGGACTTCTTTTGACTTCCTTTTGTATGATAAATGTTTCTCCACCCCTTGCTTTCAATATTCAAGTGACTTTAGGTCTAAAATGAGTCTCTTGTAGGCAGAATATAGATGGATCTTGGGTTTCTATCCATTCAGACACCCTATGCCTTTTGATTGGAGCGTTTTGACCATTTACATTCAGAGTAATTATTGATATGTATTTAGTGCCATTTTATTACTTGCTTTGCCATTTTTTTCTCAAAATTTTCTCTGTTCCTCTCTTTGTTACTTTTGTTTTTTCTCCAAAGAGTCCCCTTTAATATATCTTGCAGGGCTGGTTTAGTGGTCATAAACTCCTTTCGTTTTTGTTTGTCTGGGAAACTATCTCTGCTTCTATTCTGAATGATAGCCTTGTTGGATAGAGTACTCTTGACTGCAGATTTTCCCACTTATATATTAACTATATCATGTCATTCCCTTCTGGCTTGTCAAGTTGTTGTGTAGAGAAATTCAGCTACCCTTATGGGTCTTTCCTTGTAAGTTAGGGACTTCTTTTGTGTTGCTGCTTTTAGGATTTTTTGTTTACAGCATATTTTCTAAATTGAACTACAATATGCCTTGATGCTGGACTGCTTTTGTTGATTTTGATGGGAGTTCTCTGTGCCTCCTGGAATTGGGTATCCGTGTCCTTCCCCAGATTAGGGACAATTTCAGCTGTAACGTCCTCAAATAAACTTTCTGCCCTCCCTTCTCTCTCTTCTTCTTGGACTTCTATGATACGAATGTTATTATGTTTGACTGAGTCAACGAGTTCCCTAAATCTATTTTCATGATCCATAGTTCTTCCTTCTCTTTTGTTCAGCTTATTTTCCATTATTCTATCTTCTATCACTTATTCATTATTCTGTTTCTTCCATGCTTGTGGTCATTATATACAGATGGTTTCAAATCTCAGTTATTGTATTTTTCATTTGTTTTTTAAACTCTTTTATCTCTGTGATAAAGGACTCCCTGATGTCTTCCATGATTTTCTCAAGCTCAGTGAGTATCCTTATGATTGTTCTTTAAATTCTCCACCAGGCATATTACTTATATCTGTTTCAATTAGATCTCTGGCTGGTAAGGATCTCTTGGCACAGTTATGACCAGCATGTTATTGCTGCACCTTCCTGATAATCTCAGCCCTACATGGGGTGGGGGTGAAAATTGATTGTGTGCTGCCTCAGGTCCTGAGCTGTCTTGTGACTCTTACTACAATGACATGTGAGTGGTCTGCAAACACAAATCTGTATTCTGTGACCACTGAATGATTCCTAATTCTAATTCTAAAATCCTACAAGTTGATGTAAGCTTTGTGCCATGTTGACCCTACACTACTTTCCTATAATATCAGGTCAATCTCTGCCTTCTACAAGTATGGCCAAGAGATGCAAGGATGTGTCCTTGTGGCATGAAGCATAATCAAGAAAATTACTGCTCCATCTCCCAGATGGGAGGAGTGACAGATACTCAAAAGAGATACTAAAGGAGGAAGGAGCACTATGCTCTTCAGACCAGTATTAGTAGGGCTTATTTCTGCTTCTCTGAAACAGACCGGCTTTGTATCTGGGCTTTTGCCTCTCTGAGAACAAGTTCAATGAAGATGGTATCATGCCTTGCTGTGGATAAATGCTTCCCAAGTGTTCGCCTGGTGAATCAACCTAGAGACAAAACATGTCTTCTGTTGGAGACTGAAAAAAGGCTTATAACACTCTCCCCAGAAAGCCCTCTAGGGAGGAGTCTTAACAGAGGAGACTTTCCCAGCTGCCAATCATCTACTATAGATTTAGGGGCCATAGTGCCTGCCTAACTACGTGGAAGGATGTTGGGATTCAAGAAAATAAGACAGAAATCTTACGTCCTTCCCTCCAGAAATTCAGCATCATTTTCATCAAAATGAAGCCACTTAACAGCATAAAACTGAACAAAAATTAAATGGCTACACTAATATTTCAGTGAAGCTCAAATTTTTTAAATTTTTTTTAATGTTTTATTTATTTCTGAGAGAGAGAGAGAGAAGGAGGGAGAGAGAGAGACAGCGTGAGCAGGGGAGGGTCAGAGAGAGAGGGAGTCACAGACTCTGAAACAGGCTCCAGGTTCTGAGCTGGCAGTCAGCACAGAGCCCGACGCGGGACTCGAACCCATGAACCGTGAGATCATGACCTAAGCGAAAGTCGGACGCTTAACTGACTAAGCCACCCAGGTGCCCCTCAGTGAAGCTCAATTTTAAAGTAACCTTTTTTCCCCCTCTGTTCACAGACCTCCCCTCCTACCTTCTGAGCCTTTTGTTTCAGGAATCCAGTACCACTCTGAAAACATGACACACAACACTAGCAGCACATACACAATACCCATCGAAACTGGCTAGCTCCTGTACCTCCCAATAACCCCACTCCCCACCTCTTCCTCTGAGCAGCCTTGCAGTTTTTGAAGGCCATAGTCTGCTGTAGCCTCCTTTGCCTGGCAAAGCAATAAAGCTATTGTTCTTCTTTATCCAAACTCTGTTTTCTCGTTATATTTTGGCTCTAGAACATGGAGATTGGTTTTCTACAACACACTGATTAATGGAAAAGAGAAGGTGCTGGAAGTGAAAGCCAATCAGGGTGATAAGGAGTGTGATGGCTGGAGTGACTCAGATGTGTAGGTTACTATGGTTCAGAGCATTTTAAGGGTCCCCAGTTAAGGTACTGTGGAGCAGGCCTGAGGTGGGATGATTTGGGATAGGCAGAAAGTAGTAATCCAGGTATATCTGTGGGAAGTCTTACTGGCCCTCCATCTCTTGCAGGCCCCCAAAACTGCCCATTTCCTCTCTCATAGTCAAAATGCTGACCTTCAGACCCCAGATAAATAAACCTTCTGTCCCACCAGCGACCTACAAATGTCTCTTCTGAAGAACAGGAGGTATTTTCAAAGTTCCTGGAAGAAAATGAGCTGAATAGGATGGCCCAAGATGCAGTGTGATGAACCAAGTTGGTCACTCTGAGAAGTAGTTAAGTTCTACACATGACATCAAAGAATTGCTCAGGTTATGTTCCACAATGATTAAAATTATTTTTTGGCTCAGAGGCAAATACCAGATGAATCTCTTCTTATGTCCCCTGAGAGTCCTGTTGTACAAAACCAGTGAAAAAGGAGCTGGGGCATACCCACTGCATCAGCAAGTCACTGCTGTGAGGCTTCATGTCATCATCATTGTGCTTCATCATCATTGTCAGAAACTCAGTGCTCCTGAAGGATGTTTTCTAGGTAACTGAAGTCAACTCTTCAAGTGCTAGGAGTTTTTTCTTGATTTTGGAAACTTAGTCAAACCTTCCAAAAATATACTATATACTTCTCCTGCACTCTTATGAAAGGATGTTCTTAAATAACTTTAATCTTCTTTGATAAGCATGATTAACTAACAGGAACATGAATTACTGTGTTCAGTCATCCTAAGACGATGTCCTCAGGTTTTGAGAACTGTGGGATTGATATTCCCCACTCTAAATGATCCCAGAGACTTGCTCTTTGTTTTCTTACATATGTATTTTATAATTATCATTTCCTTTTTCATATTCATATTGTCAGGTGTTATTTCTGACACTGGTCTGGTTACATTTAATAATAATTCAATCTACCATTTGCTTCTTCAAAGTTACTGTTTTCAGGAGAACAATAAAATAATGTTTATGAAAATCATTTGCAAAGCAAGAATAAGATACCTTAAAATTAGGACTGAAGTGGCTCTGAGTGGTATCTATAAACTTAAGGAATATATTTTGTTATATCCACTTTCCTTTTCTTACTTGGCACTCAGTGTTCCATATAAGACCAGTTTCTTGAGAAGAATTTCAGTAAAACTTTCAGTGAACACCATCCTAGGGAAGTGAAGTCCCTGGGTATAAGCTAGTTCTATGGCTCAAGTGCTATTTCTGGCACACAACACTGATCACATTTCCTATACTATACATGTTACAGAACTGTTCTTTACTTCAGAAAACTGTAATGGTTATCTATTTGTGATTATCTGACTGATGTTTTCATCTTCTAAAAGACTGTAAATCCCAGGAAGGTGGGGGCCAGGACTGGTGTTGTTCACCATTACATCCCTAGCAACTGATATAGTAGGTACCGGATAATTCTGTGATGAATGACAGCAGGAACATGTGGCAAGTCCAGAGCCCACATTTCTGGTTGTGTTGGTGCTGTCTTGTGTGACCTTGGATAGAGCATTACACATCCTTTGGGTCTCAGATACCACATCTGGGAGAAGGTCTTTAACTAGATGGTCATAAAGGGTTCATCCACTCTAGACTTCTATTTGAATACAAGAAAGAAGATATCAAGATTAGAGGATGGTCCAGTACAGAGCTGGAGGAGAGGCAGTGGCAGGGGGGGTCAGCTGAGCATCCCCATGGCACAGCAGGAATGACTCCTGGGAGAAATGTTATCTTTCTACAGCTGTCCAGACTTTAGAAAACTGTGAAGAAAATAAGTTTCTCATTGAAACTCTCCTTTTCCTTTCTGTATCCCTTTGTTGAAACCCCACACCTACTACCATCATCATCACCACGCCACCACCTCCAACAAATCAGCATCATCATGCCTCCCATTCTGTCTTGCTTCTAATAAAATGGAACAAACTCATGCATGGATAAGCACAATTTAGGGACTTTCTCTCACTGTACTCTCCTGCTATCAGGGTTTGCATTTTCCAATGTAGCTTGTTTTAGGGAATGTTTAACTCATAAATTATTTGGTAAAGACTGAACTTAAGGCAAGGGGGAGTACTTTTTTTTTTCTTTTTAGTGGTCAAAGAGAGACTTTCATAAGGCTCCCCAAATCCCACCCAGAGGCTCAATTGCTTTGCCAGCCCCAGCTCAGTGCCTGACTCCTAGGAGTGTCAGGTAAATCCAAGTGGGCAAACCTGTTTCTACATACCACTTGTCATCAAAATCATCATTTGGGTACTCTACCTCCCAGGGTTGGAGCTAGTAGGAAAGTGAGGCATTTATCTTGGGGGCAAAACTTAAGGGAGCCCCTAAATCTCAGTAATATTTTAATGTAACACTTAAAAATCAAAATTAAGGAAAAAATCCATGATGAAAAAAATATCAAAATCTTAACATGTTAACACCAGATATGTCGTTTTTCTGTTTTTGTCTCAGGCTCCAATATGGCTTGGCTTGGTACTTCTTTGACTCTTACCTCCTTCAATTCTGATGATATGCAACTGTGAATGCACATAACGGAATGTGCAAAGGAGGCACATTGGTGCTGGCTGCATCACTGTGCACGGGGTGGGGGTGAGGGTGACTGTCAGCTAAATACCCAGAGTTCAGGCCAGTGTCTTAGCTGTCTGTGAACTGAAGGGAGCCCCTGACACACTCTCACCTGATGCTTCCCCTCAGGATGAGCTGTCGAGGGGCAATTTCCAAAGGCTAAGAAAAAGGCTCTTGCTGGAGCACAGTAGCACTGCTCTCTGTTGAAACCATTACTGTCGTGCACACGGAAATGTCAGAGTCATGTACAAGCTTTTCACATTTCTCCACGTACCCTTTCTACCCTACATACTGAAGACCGGATTCCCGCCATGAGATAGTGAAGTCCTTCATTTCCTGTTCCACCAAACATCCCTGTCATATTAAAATCCAAAGACAAACTTTATTTATGTATTTCTCATTTTCTGTAACTCTAGGAGCAAATGCAGGGACAAGGAACAAAGGGAGCGATTTCTCTTTGCTGAGCACTTACAGAATATAATAAATGGTGACAAGGGAGGATCTTTATTCTGAAAAATGTCTAGCAATTTTTGAGATCCCTCCCTACTAGCTCTCAAGGGATGGTATGAGTGAGGGAGGAGGCATCTCAGTAGTGCCTTTTGTCTATCAGGGCTCCAGTTTTCTGAAAATACAACTGGGGGAGCATGCCAAAGAAAAAATGATCCTTAAGTGAATGGGAGGATATTTTTGGAATGGAAATTAATCCTTTTTGAAAATGAACGATGGGAGACCCTTCTGAACGGAGTACCAGTACTGCATAACAGGTGTGGTTAGCCCAGGCATGACACACCTGATGACGTTGGGGAAAGCAGGCAAGACTAACCTCAGGTGATATTCCTCTGCTCTTCATGCCTCAGTATCCATGTTCCACCTACAGTCCCAATATCTGTCCTGGGTCATCTCCACTTGCCTCTGGTAAAATATTGAGAACTAAATTTAGCATTATCTCACACAATTATTTTTCCATTTTACTAGAAGACCACAGAATGGAAAAATACGTAACCTGAGTTAATCACATAAATGTTTAATTATCACAGTTCTTAAGGGGTCCCATATAAAAATGCTTCATACTATATAATGTGTGTTGGGGGGGTATTTTCCCCTTATCCTCCTAGATTCTTGTGGCTCTTCTATTAGTTAAACTGACATAAGACAGATTAACTAGAGAAAAACATTTAATTTCACATGTATAAGAGCGCCATAAAAATATGAGATTTAAGGCAAGTCTGGGAGGCTCATATACCAAACTGAGCTAAGGAATGGAATAGGGACCTAGGGCTTCAAAGGAGAGGAGGGTAATTTATAGGGCTTTAAGAAGATCAGACAGGTACTTAGAGTTTGGTAATTAGATACTTGTCTAATTTGAACAAACAAGCCTTGCCAACTTCCCCACAGCTTACCACACCTAGCTTGTACTCTTTTGTAGTTATCTCCGGTGATAGGTTCCTTCCTAGATCAGGCCCTCTATCTAAATTATTTTAGGCAGTTAAGGGAGAGGTTAAAAGCTCTTCTTGAATCTTCTGAGCCTTGATTGTCTTTAGCTCAAAATAACCCACAGGCCAAAATGGCACATTTTGTTGAGGCTCATTCTGAATCCCTTCAACAAGAAGGGAAGAAAATCAGATGAATAATAAAATATGCAAAATAATAAATTTATTTTCTCTTTAGACTGATAGTCAATTCTGTGATGGAGATTTTGGAAAATGATCCGGTTTAGCTAAAGACTGCAGTGCTGATAACCTCTCCAGTTTAGGACATTGTTCCTATTTCTTTCTTTTCTTTTTTTAATTTTTAATGTTTATTTATTTTTGAGAGAGAGAGCGAGCGAGCACAAGTGAGGGAGAGGTAGAGAGAGGGAGACACACATCCAAAGCAGGCTTCGGGCACTGAGCTTGAGGAGGGTTTGAACACATGAACCTGAGCCAAAGTCGGACGCTTAACCAACTCAGCCACCCTGGGGCCCCCAGGGCCCTGTTCCTTAAAAGACACCGTAATAAAGGACTAGCTACAAGGGAGGTAGGATCCACTAGCCCAGTGAGGGAGGCAATGCTAACATGTCCTCAATGCTTTTAGCGTCAATCCTCTGTAAACGGCCATCTGGCTCGTGCCTCACCAGGTCTAGAGCAGAGCCTAGATCCAAAGGGTCACACCTACCTCCTCACAGCCGGTTCAGAGCCAGGCAAAACCAGGAGTTACTATCCTGGGGAGCGCGAGGGCCCTTCAATCAGCTAGCCAATGGCCATGGAACCGTATCAGGCCAGCGGGAGTGTGGGGAAGCTGAAGGGCGAGCTGGTCTCAGGATGGCGGGTATTTGCGGCCCCACTTTCGGACTTGGGGGCCCCCTGGGGGAGCTAAGGAGGACACAGGGGTGCTTGGAGGCATGCTCTTTATGCTGGAGCCATCAGGGATGCCATTTATCTGCAACATGTACTCACTGACCGCCTCGGGCGAGCTGCCCCACGTCTGGAGGAGAAAGTAGAACCAGGTGTACAGCGACGTACAGCTCGACCGGCTACGGTCAGCGAGGCCCGGGCCTGCTGCAGTGGACCTGACGCCAGCTTCTGGCTTCAGGCAGGAGCTGCCAGGACCTTCTCCTCTCCCGCCTCTCCCCCACGTGCTAGCTTGCCTGCGGAAATCCACTTCCTGCGTTGGCGATAGATGTCTTTGAAGCCTCGCCCCCAACGAGGAAACCCGACCCCTAGTCGTGGCCCCCACGCTCCCGACGCCCAAGTGAATCTGGAGTTAAACTTCCGGCCCCAGTGGGCGCAGGGACGCTGCTCCCGCGCCTGCGCACTGGTGTCCAGGCCACGCCCAGAGCCGCGTGTAGGCGACTGCCGCTTTCCTCAGGGAACCTGTCCTGGATCCAGCTTCTTGGCCCTACAGGACTGCATGCCATCATAGTCAGGTTTCACCCACAGCTTCTTGGGAAAAGGAGGCGTCCGAATTCTAGAAACAAATTAATGGTCAATAGGACGTTGTTGGATGTTTGCATTTGAGGTTTAAGTGTTTCCCGTGGGGACGGGCTCTGGAAAATAATTGTGAAAGCAAACGAATTTATGACTAAAAATCGGTGCGGAGTTCTAAGGCGCAGAGTGAGCAGTATCGACATGACCGGCCGGATGCATCCTCATAGCAAACAAGGAGACTGCGCAGCTGTGGGCCGGCCTCCCTTCCAGGGTGCCCTCAGGTAAACTCAAGACCACTGCGCTGAGCTACTTCTGGTTTCTCCCACCGTCTGGCACAGAAATGCTGAGTGACTTGCAGACAGCAGCTAGGCTGCTCCCTGCATGGGACAAGGCCAGGAATCAAGCTTGTGATTGGTAGGGTGTGCTGCCCCCAGAAGGAGACAGAAGTTTCCAGAGCATTAGCACTGGCTGAGCTCACCTGCTTTGTTTTGAATCCATCCATTCCGATGCGGCAGCAAGCCCGGCTGTGCTAGGCGCTGGGGATGAGGTGAGGAAGGCAGACACGGCCTCATTTCAGGGAGTTGGAGCCCAGCGAGAGAGCAAATCTAGATATCGACCACAATAGCATTGTGAATGCTTAGAGCATTGCTGTTTGGCAATTGTGGTATTTCAGGTTGGGGCTTAAATCCTTATTTAAACCAGTGTTTACAACTATTACCCTAGGTTTCTGCAGAAGCTTACTAATGGTTTATATTGCTGGGGGAAGCTGGACTTGTGGGAAGCACGTAATTCTTAGATTTTGTTGTTGGCTCTCCAGTTCATCAAGAATTGAGTATTTCTGTTATTTCCATTTAATATATTTAACTCTGGTGTGTTGGTACAAAGCATCATAATATTCTAGAGGAATCATACAATGTGAAAGCATGAGACTAGAGGTTGATAAAACTTGACCTTCTCTGAATTTTAATGTTTCCTGGCGTGCATAATGAGAACAATAACTGAAAACAGTAAAGTATTATCCAAATGTTCTCGGTTGTTAATTATAGAACAGATGTATTAGGCCAACAATTTTTTAAGGTATTTTTAAACCAGTTATTTGAAGTAGTTGGTTTCTTATAGGAAATGCAACTAAGTTTTTCGTATATAAATCTTTGAACTGAAAGGAGCTCAGTATTTACTATGAATGGTCTTTTTGGGCAAAGTGTGTAGATTTCCTATCATAAGAGATTACAAATTAAATTATAAATGTGCTGGAAGAATGTTTTCTTGGAATAAGTAGATCTAGTACAATGGACAAGAATTTGGCAGGAATCATCAGTTTTATTGCTGGTACAACTATTTGAAGTGACCACGGTTCTTTACAAAGTAGGCTTTTTATTGGAGTAGTAGTTGAATACCGCTAAACTGTGTTATTAGGTGTAAGGGCAGAGGGAAAGGAGAAGATATTGTTTGCCTGGGTCTGCCTTGAACTTAACCTGAAAACCCCCAAACATAATAACTCTTCAGGCTATGGCAGCATTTGATCTTTATCCTAGTGGTGAACCACCCCTAAAAGTCTCTCATTATCTTAGAGGTGGTTCCCAATTCTGACAAAGTCTCAGAGTTAGTATTGATTGTTAAAATACTATGCCTTTTTTTGGAAGTGGGAGGAAACAATTGTCTCCCGTACTGTGTTGTTTTCTGTTTTCCTCTGTGGTCCTCTCCTGTACTTCTGGAAGGTTGTAGAAATTTGTTTATAGGACTGACTTATAGAATCCTATTTTTCCACTATTTTACTTCATAATTCAGAGATGTGTCCTCACAGGAAAAAAAACCTTGGGCTTTAAAATTGCTTATGAGAAATGACAATCACTTCAAATAACATCTACTTTTTTGCAGTCTGTGACTTCAGTTATCCTTTATAATGCTTGAAAGGAAGACAGCCAGTTTTTAGGCAGTTGCCAGGGGCTGGGAGAAAGGAATGGAAAGTTAGTGTTTGATTGGTAGAGTTTCAGTTTAGAAAATGAAAAGAGTTATGGAGCTGGATAGTGGTGATGATTGTACAACATTATAAATGTATATAAACCACTAACTGTATACTGAAAAATGGTTAACATGGTAAATATTATGTATATTTTATCATAATAAAAATTAGAGAAAAGAAATGGATAATTACCAGTGTTAGGTATTAAAGATGAGTGTTATCATGGATCTTAGCCTCTCTCTTTTTAAAAAAATGTTTATTTATTTATTTTGAGAGAGAGAGAGCACAGGCAAGCAGGGAAGGTACAGAGAGAGAGGGAGAGAGAGAGAGAGAATCCCAAGAAGGCTGTGTGCTGCTGGTACCACAGAGCCTGATGCAGGGACTCAAACCCATGAACTGTGTGATCATGACCTGAGCCAAAAACCAAGAGTCAGACTCTTAACTAACTGAGCCACCCAAGTGCCCTACACTGATCTTAGTCTTTGGTATTAAAAAAAAATTTTTTAAAAAGGATTAAGACTTGGATACAAAAACAAAGAACAACAAAAAAAGATTCTTCTAGACTCTGTTCTCAGTCTTCATCTAAATGACAGGCCTAGACCCCCTTTCCTATCCCTGACCACCTCTCCTTCCAAGCTTAGTGCATAGTTCCCTAAGCTCTCACTGCACAATCTCAAACAGGTACATTTAATGCTAACAGTTTGTGTAAGGAATCTATACATCACTCTTTTCTGTAAAACACAGGTATTAAGTTATTAGCATTCTCCAACTGCTGAGTGCTGTGTAAGGCACTCTGGAGAGTGAGAAAGAAAAAGAGATAAACAACTCCTACCTTTAAGGTACTTAGAATATAAGAAAGGAGAGAAAGGTGTTAGGCAATTTCTATCATGTATTCAGAGCTATAATAAAAATGCTGTTAACCTTGCTGCTCAGTGTGCTCTTTAAATCAGCAGCATCGGCATCATTGGGGTGTTTGTTCCCAGCTCAGATCTACTGAATTAGAATCTATATTTTAACATAATGATATGACTCATAATGCGTATGAGTCACCTGGGGATGCCAATGCTGCCAGTGCATAGATCACACTTTGAGACATGAATTTATAGAGTACAAAGGAAAGGATAATTCTGCCAAGCTGAGTGAAGAGTGAGGGTGTCATTGCAAGTATCACAGAAGGTGTACCATATGCATTGGGCAAAGAAGGACGGAGAAGGCTTTGCTGAGCAGATGAAGGAAGAGAGATAATTAATAGGAAGCCTAGGCAAAGGAGATAATATACATAACGACTTAGGGCCATGAACAATATATGTGGGGAATAGTAAGTAATAGTAGTAGTAGTGAAAAAATGGATGAAGAGAAGTTGAAAATCTAGGCTGGGACCATATTGTGAAAAATCTTTTATGCTCTGTCAAACACTATAGTCAATAGGAATTTCAGAAGATCTTTGAGTAGAGGAGCAACAAGATCATATTTTCTCATTTAAGTGAAGAGGGTAGACTGGATGGGAGAGAGCCAGACCACAACAAGAAGCCAGGAGGAAGTTATTGCAACAGTCGAGGCATGAAGTTAAGGAGAGCTGGAACTAAGGCAATAGTTATGGGAATGTATGGTTTTTTTTTTTAAACTGCTAAGTTTGTGCTAATTTGTTATGCAGCAATAGATAAACACAGATTTTAGTACCTAGAAGTGGGATTGTGCTGTAACAAATATATAGGAATGTGAGAGTAGTTGTGGAATCAGAGATTAGGCAATGGCAGGAAGAGTTTTGAAAAGCACGCATGAGAAAGTTCAAATTCCATTTGCAGACTGTAGTAGAAATCTGGACTTTAAGGACACTACTGGTGAGGATTCAGAAGGAAGAGAGGAACATGTTATTGGAAACTGGGGAAGGGGAGGTCTTACTATATAATGACAGAGCCTTAGCATAATTACCTCCTGCAGTTATGTTAAAAGGAGAAATTGTAAGTGATGAACTTGGATGTATAGCTAAGAAGATTTGCAAGCAAAGTGTTGAAAGTGCCACCTGTTTTTTTTCTTCTTTATACTAGAATTTGAGAGACTAGATAAATTGAGGAAAGAATTCTTAAGGCACTCGAGCAAAAAGGAACCCAGATCCACTAATTTTGTAAAAAGCTTAGTGTTTCCAGATAACAGGAGATGCTAGATTTAAGAGATTCATTCTTAGAAAAACATGCTCTAGAGAAAAGGCTGAGGTCATTACAGCATTTTGCTAAAACCTAAGGAAGATCAAAAGGTCAGAGTATTCAGTTATACTAAGTGTTCTTTTGAGATATTCAGAGTCTGCCTCACAGATCCTTTCACTCAAATCAGAGGGTCTCCAGGAGACTTAAGAACATCTTCCCCTAACTATTTCAGTGGGAGCCAAGGATAGAGAAAGGATTTTCTTGAAAAGATCTGTGAGTGTACCTTTTGTCTATGGAGCAAATCCTTATGAAACCTTGGAAGACCTGTAAGGTTCTTGGGGAAAAAAAAAGTTTTAGCAGAAATACTGCCAGTTTGGACTAAAAGGTACAAGAAAAGTACAATATTAAATGAGGCTGTTGGACCCACAAATTCTACTCATTAGAAGCTGGCTTATAAAATAACAGAGCTGCAAAATGTGTTATTTTGCACGGAAAAGAAAGGATGATTCAGAGAGCAGAGCTGAGAGCCAGGGAAGATTGTTCTCAGGCCTTGAAACCTAATCAAGAGACATTTGCCCAGTAGATTTTTAGAATTACCATGTACCAATTACTCCTTTTTACCTTACATTTTCAGCCCCTTTTGAACCAGAAATTCTATAGCTGTTACCCTATGTCTGTCCCATCATTGTATGTTGGGTACGTAAGGGACTGTCTCTTTAGTTTTACATATCCATAGATGGAAAGTAATTGCCCCAGGAGTTGTACTTAGTGGATTACATCCAGGAACCTCATCTACATCTAGAATTGACTTGGATGAAATTTTGGGCATTGAACTGATGGAATGACATTTTTGCAAACATGGAAAGACAGTGAGTGTAATTTTCCTGTGAGCAGGGCATGAATCGCTGGGAGTCAAAGGATGGATTCTGCTAGGTGGAATTCTGATATAGTTCCCAAGATTCCTACTCTCTAGCTGCACCACTAGACTGTCCCTTCCACTCAACTAGGGAAGGACCTATCACTTCTATGATTAGATTACCTTAGATGACAAAGTAGAAGGATTTTGCATATGTATATAAAATCTATATCCATCGATTTTGTGTTACTCAGAAGCGAGACTATCATGGGTGGGTTTGACTTAATTAGGTGAAGATGCTTAAAAGAAAAACTGGGTCTTTTCTGAAGAGAGATATTCCCCTGCTGGCCTTGAAGAAGCAAGCCTCCATGAGTTCTGTGGATTTGGGGAAATATATTCTAACAACCAACATGAGCTTAGAAGAGAAGAGTGAGCCTCACATGAGACTGCAGATCGGATCAATACCTTGAATGCAGCCTTGCGAGACCCTGAGCAGAGGGTCCAGCTAATTATAATTTACATATATAAGTATAAATAATTTAACTATATATATATTTGTATATTACAAATAACATTTCCCTCAGCTTCAGTTTTTCTGTTTCTCTGGAGAACCCCAACTGATATACCTGTTGTCATGCATGT
>NW_027529526.1:5213501-5333466 GCF_008692635.1 Crocuta crocuta
CAACCCCCCTTTTATTCTATTTTTTTAATTAAAAATATATTCATCTCTTGAATCAAGTAAAAAATAAAATTGGTATTATAATTCATTGTTAAAATTATTCTAGCTTTTATTACTATGCATGTGTATACCTTTATTGAGATCTTTATTTCTTCATACGGTGTCGAGTTACTATCTAGTGTCCTTTTTTTTCCCCTTGCAGAACACCCTTCAGCATTTCTTGCAAGGCAGGGCTAGTGGTAAGGAGCTCCCTCAGTTTTTGTTTATCTGAGTATGTCTTGATTTCTCTCTCACTTTTTTTTAAAATATTTTTATTTATTTCTAGGAGAGAGCGAGAGAGAGAGACAGCGTGAGCAGGGGAGGGTCAGAGAGAGAGGGAGACACAGACTCCGAAATAGGCTCCAGGCTCTGAGCTGGCAGTCAGCACAGAGCCCGACGCGGGGCTCGAACCCACAAACTGCGAGATCATGACCTAAGCGAAAGTCGGACGCTTAACCGACTAAGCCACCCAGGCACCCCTCTCTCACTTTTGAAGGACAGTTTTGCCAGATACCAGACTCTTTGTTGACATTTTTTTAAAGTGATTTTTTTTTTAATTTTTTTTTTATGTTTTATTTATTTCTAGGAGAGAGAGAGAGACAGCGTGAGCAGGGGAGGGTCAGAGAGAGAGGGAGTCACAGACTGAAACAGGCTCCAGGCTCCGAGCTGGCAGTCAGCACAGAGCCCGACGCGGGGCTCGAACCCACGAACCGCGAGATCATGACCTAAGTGAAATTGGACGCTTAACCGACTAAGCCACCCAGGCGCCCCTAAAGTGATTTTTATGTATTGTCCCATTGTCTTCAGCCTCCAAAATTTGCTGTCTCTTTCTTTTTTTATTTGAGTATCGTTGACACACAATGTTACATTAGTCACAGTTGTACAACATAGTGATTGGACAAGTTTATACATTATGCTATGTTTACAAGTGTAGTCACCATCTCTCACCATACATCACTATTACAGTACCATTGACTGTATTCCTCGTGCTGTGCCTTTTCTTCCCACGACTTATTCATTCCACATCTGGAAGCCAGTATCTCCCACTCCCCTTCACCCATTTTCCCCAGCCCTCAACCCTCTCCCCTCTGGCAACCATCAGATAGTTCTCTGTATTTGTAGGTCTGGTTCTGCTTTTTATATATTCATTCTTTTTTAGATTCCACACATGAATGAAATCATACGATATTTGTCTTTTTCTGATTGACTTACTTAGCATAATATCCTCTAGAGCCACCCATATTGTCACTAATGGCATGATCTCATCCTTTATAATGGCTGTGTAATAGTCCATTGTGGATGTCTACTACATCTTGCTCATCCATTCATCTCCTTAGATAGTTAGATTGCTTCCATATCTTGCCTATTGTAAATACTTCAATAAACAGGGGTGCATGTGGCCTCCAAAATTTTTTGATGAGAAATATGATATTCTATTTGAAGATCTCTTTTATGTGACAAGTTGGTTTTCTCTTACTGCATTAAAAATATTGTCTTCGGTGTTCAAAAGTTTGATTATCATATATCTTGGTGTGGGTCTATTGAATTCATCTTACTTGAAGTTCATTGAGCTTCTTAGTGTGTTAATGAGTGTTTCGTCAAATTTAGGAAATTTTCAGGCATTATTCCTTCAGATATGCTCTCTGCCCATTTCTCTGTTCTTCTTCTGGGACTCCAGCAATGTGCAATTTGGTCTGTTTGATGGTTTGCCACTGTCCCATAGGCTCTACTTGCTTTTCTTCGATCTTTTTCTTTCTGTTCCTCAGTTTCATATCTTCAGGTCTACTTATTCTTCCTTTTTTATTCTTCAAGTCTACTTATTCCTCCTTTTGCCTGCTCAAATATCTTGAACCCCTATAGTGAATTTCTCCTTTCAATTATTAGACTTTTCAGCTCCTGAATTTTATTTTTGTTTTGCTCATTTAAATTTTCTCTCTTTTTACTGATATCTCCATTTTTTCTTCATTGTTTCTTTTATTTCTTTAGTTATTTGTGCATCTTGAGACAGTTTTTTAAAAGTCTTTGTCTCATAGATCAACTGTCATTTCTTTATCAAAGACAAAGACAGTTCCTCTTGTTTTATTTTTTCCTTTGAATGGGCAGAAGCTTCTGTTTCTTTCTATGCCTCATGATTTTTGGTTGAAACTAGATATTTGAATCTAATAATGCAAAAAAAAATTGGAAATTAGATTCCCCCTTCTATAGGATTGACTATTTTTGTTTTATTCTTATTTATTCTTTTTAAAGTTTATTTATTTTGAGAGAGAGAGAGCACACTCAGGTGAGCAGGGAGGGGCAGAGAGAGAGAGAGGGAGAGAGTCTCCCTCCCAAGCAGTCTCTACACTGCCAGTGCAAAGCCCAGTGCAGTGCTCGATCGCACAAACCTAACTGTGAGATAATGACCTGAACCAAAATCAAGAGTTAGATGCTTAACCAACTAAGCCACCCAGGCATCCCTGTTTTTGTTATTTTGATTATGGTAGGCTGTCTCTGTGCCAAGGACCAGCTTTAGGTGTACATTTAAGGTCTTCTCGGGTCTTATCTAAGCCTTTCCCTGGGGATTCATGGTCACTTATTTTCTCTTCTACTTAGCTTGCTTTCCACCCCCCNAAAAGGGGAAAAGGCAGCTGGCCCATTAAATCCTTTGGAAGTAACTTTAGCTGGAGATGCATGTGGCTTGAAACAGTGAGGGGAAGTATAACAATAATGGCTGCCTGCTTATGTGTTTGCCCTCAGTGATCAGAAGCAGCAATCAGAGAGCATATTCCCAGTATTTGTAGAACAGGATCCTTTTAGCCTACCCTAGCTCCCAGAAGCTGTGTGCAAGCTGCTCCAGGAACATCTGCACAGTTGCCTGCCATGAGGCTAATGAAGGGAGTAGATGGATAACTGCTATTGGGATAAGAGCTAAAATTGACCAAAATTAACTGCAATTTATGGACCAAGTCTTCTCTTGGATATTGGAAGCCTTCAAGAGACTCCAGTTTCAAAACAGTTAGACAGATTCTGCAAGTGCAATTTTGCCTAGGTGGGTGGATGATTCCTTGTGGTTCCCACTATGCCAGCCTCCCAGAATCCTCTCCCTGACTTTAATCTTAATATAAATAACAACCTCTTAGTATTGTTTACAAAACACTCTAAATATCACCTAGTTGCTCTCATTCTTGGTTGTAAAACCTGAGTATGCTTTTTAAAAAACTGATGATCAGGCACCATCCATACAAGTCTATTTTTAGCCTCATCTCTTTCCACATTATCTTTCACTCTCTGTCTCAACTTTGCTGTATACTCTCTGTTTCTTAAACATACTTTACAGTTGTATGGAGTAAATATTTATCAGCTGATGGCAGTCTGGAAAGAAAAGGCCTGGTTTGTAATGTTTGCAAAATTCTACTGTGTAAATATTACCACTGTGTCTGGTTTCCAGCTACCAATGAGCTATCACTGAACACAAAGTTGGGAAGAGCTGCTAACAGTGGCTTGCGTAAGCTGATATGAGTAGGCTCCATCATGCTATGGGTACTATACTGTGCCCCTGGGCTCTACGCCTGAATGCCCCTTAATTCTCCCATGATAGCCTTTCAATCTTCAGATCTCTAATAAAACCTTCTTAAAAAATTTACTTTCTTTTTTTTAAAAGCTTATTTATTTATTTTGAGAGAGAGAGCAAGCAGGGAGAGGCAAAGAGAGGAAGAGAGAGATGGAATCTCAAGCAGATTCTGCACTGTTAGCACGATGTAGGGCTTGAACCCACAAACTGTGAGATCATGACCTGAACCAAAACCGAGAGCTGGACACTCAGCCAATTGAGCCACCCAGACTTTTTAAATTTAAATTTCTTTCTTGAGGAAGTGTTTCCCCTTGTTCTGGCTAGGCTACATTTTTATACATTCCTGCAGTGTATATTCCTGTTATGAGTTATATTTTATGTTAATAATTGATATTTTCCCTATTTATCCACCCATGAGAGTAGGAACCATGTGTTTCCTGTTTATCTCTGTATCACCTTTGTTCAGCTCTGTTCACCTCTGTATTTAGGTTGCCGTGGCTAAAACAACAGACATTTATTTCTTAGTTACATAGGCTGGAAATTGGAGATCAGGATGCCAAAACAGACAGTTTCTTGTGAGGTCTCTCATCCTGGCTTGTAGAGCTGCCTTCTCATTGTGTATCCACATGGTGCAGAGAAGGGAGGGTGGAGCACATGCAACTCTATGGCATCTCTTCCTAAAAGGGGACTAATCCCATTATGAGGACCCCACACTCATGACTTCATCTAAACCTAATTATTTCCCAAAGACCCCATCTAAAACTGCCATCACATTATGCATTAGAGCTTAAACATTTGAATCTGGATGAGGCTAGATTATTTGATCACTGTTGGGCATCAGCCGAGCTTAGCACCATCTCCTAGATTTCATACCTGCCTTACAGACAGGCCCAGCATTCTTTGGCAGCTTCCCAGGTTTGGTGTATGTGACACAGATTTCTGGTTTCTCTAGGGTTCTGTGGAGTTGCATTGCATTCCTAGGACATACCCTAAGTCCAATCTTCAAGAGGCTAAAGGATAAATAACCTTAAAGATACTTCTCTGACTTGGCATCAGTTCTCCTTTTCAAATCCTCACCTCTGGCACCTGGATATTTTGCCACTTCCAGACATCCAGTCACAAGTGATTGAGGAGGCACTCTCAGACAAAGGTAGTCTTTCTCAGTGATGCTCTGAAAAAGATCTTGTTATCTCACAAGAGTTGTGTGGTATCCAACTGCTACTTTATAAGTCCATTTCCTATTCAGTTTTAAAGCTCCTATCATGTCATCAGTGAATCCCCATATTTGAACAGAAGGACCAGATGTTCTCATTTGCAGAGAAGAAATAATTTACTAGAACTAATCCAATGACTGGCTCATTCGAGCTCTTGTATTTCTTACTTCCCCAATTGCTTTTTTCTTCTGACATAATATTGTTCATTTTTAGATATGTAATAGGATATATTATTTCCCAAGAAAGCTTTTCTCTCTGGTTAGGTTAGGTTATAGCCTCTTGTGTATAGCCTCTTGTGTATCAAAGGATACTTTTAATCAAAATGAGTTCTAATTGCCCCTTTCCTTCATGTAATAAACACTTACTACACACATACTATTGATTCTAAGTTAAGTGTTACAAGGAGAACAAAATGCAATCCCTGTGTGAATGGGGAGGAGGATTGGTTAGTTAACAATCAAATATTCACACTAATAAACATATAAGTTAAAATTGAAATGGTGAACTGAAGGGAAGGTATGTCTACTTTTTGATATCAAGTAAGAAAGAACTATAACCTAGATTCAGGGGGGTAGTTATCTGGGAACGCTTCTCTGAGGAAGCAACACTTAGCTGAGATCTAAGAGATGAATTAGAGTCAACTGAGAATAAAGAAGATACGGGAATTCTGAAATAAGGCAATAGCATGTGAAAAGGCTCTGTAATAGGAAGAACATGCAGATTCTGAACTGAAAGAATGCCACAGTTCAGAGTGAGAAGGAGACCATGGTGAGAATTGTGGTTGGAACAATAGTCAGGGGCCACATTACACATAGCTTTGTGGGCTCTGTTAAGGGTTTTGTACAAGATTTGACCACATTTAGTGGACAAGAAAATACTCATAACTTTCTTAGATTTACAGAAGAACTAAAAACTCTCCAGGAAGTCTCTAGAGTACCCACCCTGCCCCTTTTATGGAAAAAATTAATCTTATCATTTTTCTGGCAAGCCTGAGTAGGAGAGATGACCCCAGATTGATAGCACTTGGCTCAGGGCCCTACTGAAGACAAGCACAGAATATGTGTTAGTCTATCCATCACTTACATGCAGCAGCTGCTACAAGAATATCTAGAAAAGTTTCAAAAACAGAGCAGAAATATCTAAATATCCAAATAATTAAAGAGCCTTCTCCCCTATACCAGATACATTCTTGAGAACAAATAGAGAATTTTGTAGACTGGATCCAGCTAATAAGATGGCTCAGAGGAAACCAAGTCAAGCTAGAGTATCATGCAAAGAAAGTATGATTTGCTTTAAACCTCCAAAGTAACCAGTCCTTGCTTTAGAGATGTGTTCTCAGTCACAGCCAATTCTCCCTGGAGAGTCAGCCCAAGGATAAATCTCTTGAGAACCAAGTGAAGCAGGAGTACAGAGCTAGTGAATTCTTCTCACTATTGGAGGAATTTTGTAAGAAAATAATCCAAAGATAGAATGAGCTATCCCAGGAGATAGTGATCTCATAATTTAAAAGTATACTAGAAGGGCTCCTGGGTGGCTCAGTTGGTTGGACATCCAACTTTGGCTCAGGTCATGATCTCGCAGTCTGTGGGTTTGAGCCCCGCGCCGAGCACTGTGCTGATGGCCAGCTCGGAGCCTGGAGCCTGTTTCAGATTCTGTGTCTCCCTCTCTCTGGCCCTCCCCTGCTCATGCTGTCTCTCTCTCTCTCAGAAGTAAATAAAAAACATTAAAAAAAATAAAAGTACACTATAAGATGGCTTGGGGGATATTGTACAGAAGATTCAAGTATGTGGGTTGGTCCACATGGTTTAGTCCTATTATGAGAATCTTAGAGGCAGAGCATGATGTTAAAATAGTAGCTATAGGATAGAGAGCATTGAGAGCTCAAAGAGAAAGAGGCTGGCTGTAAAAAGCACTCAATAATGAGAGAGAACAGGAGGACTTAATTTAGTATGAAGTGGAAACAGCTTATGGCACTGTACCTAATCTTACCTGGGCTTAGGAATGAGGAGAAAGGATTCTGGTATTGCATCCTTTCTGGAAACTGTGGCTTCCAACTTGAACTCAGGTCTGTATATCTAGCCCTAAATATGCCCTAAATATGACATCCAGATTTGGGGATTGAAATACAGTTCTTGGGGTTTGAATGGATAATAGTTATCCACAGCTGTGTACCAAATTGAATAAAACTTAGCAGCTCAGAAGAACAAATATGTATTATCTCACACAGATTCTGAGGGTATGCTATCTAGGAGAGGCCCAGCTGGGTAGTTCAGGTTCAGGGTCTCTCTTGAGGTTGCAGTCCAGCCCTCTGTCCTCAAATGACTCTGGATCTAGAGTTATCTCTAGGCTCCCATGGGGCTGAAGAAACCATGTCTAAGCTCTCTCACTTGGTTGCTGACAGGCCTCCATTCCTTGACGCATGGACCCCTCTACAGCCTGCTTGAGTGGCCTCATTTCATGGCATCTGGCTTCCTGCAGAAGGAAAGATTCAAGGAGAGAAGTGTGAGCAGGTGAGTGAAATGGTGCTCTGAAAGGAAGCAGGACTTCTATGTAGAACACATTAAGATCTCTTACAACTCGATAAGATAATGTACTCAATTAAAAATGGGCAAAATAGTGGAACTGGAACTTCACAAAAGAAGGTAAACAAATGGCTAATACGTACATGAGAAGCTCCTCAATTATCACCAATCATAAGGGAGAAAACTTAAAATCTATTAATGAGGTAGTGCTATAATGAGAATGGTTAAAATTAAAAAGGCTGAAAATACCAAGCCTTGTCAAGGATGTGGGGAGTAAGGAAAATGTTCATAAGTTTCTGCTGGGAGAGTAAAATGGCATAGCCATTTATAAACTGGCATAGTCCATTTAGTTACAACAGGCCTTTACGATATGATTCTTTTTTAAATTTTTATTTATTTATTTAAATTTATATTCAAATTAGTTAACATGCATTGTAGTCTTGGCTTCAGGACTAGAACCCAGTGATTCATCTCTTACATATGACACCCAGTGCTCATCCCAACAAGTGCCTCCTTAATGCCCATCACCCATTTAGCCTATTTCCCCACCCCCCAGGCCCTTCAGCATCTCTCAGTTTGTTCTCTGTATTTAAAAGTCTCTTATGGTTTGCCTCCCTCTCTNACCAAGTAGTATTTCATCATATATATATATATATATATATGTATATATATATAACATTTTCTTTATCTATTCATCAATCAATGGACATTTGGGCTCTTTCCATAATTTGGCTATTGTACCGTATAATTTCTAGCTATTTTTCCAAGAGAAATGACTTCAGCTGTTCATAGAAACACTTGTACGTGAATGTCCGTAAGAATGTCTTACATAACCCAAACTGGAAATAATACATGTGACCACCCAACAAATTTTGGTATATAGTGGAATGCTACTTAACTCTCACCCTCCCATTCTTGAGCATTAATAGCCAATTAATAGCCAATTAATCCCCTAAATAGTTATATGTAATATATGCAGCAATATAAATAAATCTCCCAAACATTATGCTGAGTGAAAGAAGGCAAATACAAGAGAATACATACATATCTGTATGTGGAGAAATGAATCCACAGTGATATAAATCACATCAGTGATTGTGTAAGACAGGGATTTGGGGAATATTGACTTCAAAATGAAATGAAGAACATTCTGGGATGATGAAAATATATCTTTTATGTTACATGGATAGTTGTTACATGGCTATATGGCATACTCTTGGTAAAACTCACTGAAATATAGTTCAAAGTATATAATTCTGTATTTAGGTTTTATTAAAGTTGTTTATAAAGGTGAAAAATAAAAATATGGTAAACTAAAAATGTTTAGCATGCAAAGGGTAGTTCACAGAAACAAAATTGTATTTGGAAACTTTATTGCCCTCTCTTAGTCTTTGCAAGATTAACTACAGGCAAAGATAATATATATGAAAAATATAATTAGCAATTTATTTTTGCCTATAGATATAGGTAGATAGATATACATAAATATTTTTGTCTCAGGGAAAACCTGTTTTCTTATATCCTTAAAATATTTATGAGAAAGGATCATATAACAAGCCTCATAGAAAATCTCATTTTACCAGCTAAAAAATTATAGATATCACTTTATCATATCTCCATACAAAAACACCTGGAACTGAATAACTAAAGTATAATTTTAAAAGCTTTTTAAAAATGTTTATTTATTTTTGAGAGAGAGACAGCACAGGAAGGGAAGAGGCAGAGAGAGAGGGGGACAAAGGGTCTGAAGCAGGCTCCACACAGACAGCATTGAGTCCAATGTGGGGCTCAAACTCACAAACCGCAAAATCATGACCTGACCTGAAGTCAGATGCTCAACAGACTGAGCTATGCAGGTGTCCCTAAGCTTTTTAAATCTAAAAATGCTCTTCTTCATAATTTTTAAATCATAGTGCAAATCAAATAAAAAACTATAGACTTTTTAAAGAGTGAGATCTAGGGGGTCCTGGGTGGCTTAGTTGGTTGAGTGTCTGACTTTGGCTCAGGTCATGATCTCATAGTTCGTGAGTTCGAGGCCCATGTCATGCTCTGTGCTGACACCTGGGAAAGTGAGCCTCCTTCATATTCTGTCTTCCTCTCTCTGCCCCTCCTCTACCCATGCTTTGTCTGTCTCTCTCAAAAATAAATGAATGTTAAAAAAAATAAAAAATAATAAAGAGTGAGATCTCAGGGCGGCTGAGTGGCTAGTCAGTTAAGCGACTGACTCTTGATTTCAGTTCAGATCATGATCTCCGGTTTCATGAGATTGAGCCCTACATTGGGCTCCCTCTCTCTCTCTGGCCCTCTCCTCCTTCTCTCAAAATAAGTGAAAGAAAAAACAAAAAGTGAGATCTTTACATTTCATTATATGACACATTGCTAAAGATGAACTTAGAGATTAAAATCAGAGTCTTTCGAAGTTTCATTCTTTATTTACAACTCAGCAAGTATTTATTGAGGGCCTATCATGTTCAATAAATTTTTCTAGACTCCTGGGATATAGTTAAAGGTACATGTAACTTCCTTCATAAAGTTACAGGCTAATGGAAGGGCATAGACAAAAGAGGAAAACTAGTATATAATATTAGAGATAGTGATAAGTTTTTTGGGTAAAATAAAGGCGAATAAAGGTGGATAGTGTTCCGAAAGGGATACCATTTGGTATGCAGTGCTCAGGGAAGTCATCTGTGAGAAGGTGATGTTTCAGCGGAGTTCTGCAGGAAGGGAGAGAGTTAGTCATGCAGACATTGGGGGAATAGCATCCCGGGCAGAGACCCATCGCAACTGGAGGGTTTTAGGACCTCTCCACAGATCTTTCTGCTCCTCTCCTGCCCTGAGGTCCAAGGTCCTGATTGCTGCCCTCAGCACGGAGAGTGCAAAGCTTCTCACTGTTCCCAGGATCTCTGGGTCTGAGCGAGCAGCATCTAAGCCTCAGCCTCTACACACTTTCCCAGCGCGTCCCAGCGCGGAAGCGTGCTTGTGGCGGCAAGTCTGGTATTCCAGCCACAGTGGGTGTGGACCGCATCACGGGCTGTGGCTGGTGGGCAGAGACCCCAGTTAGGTGGTACTCCCAGGCAGAGCAGAAATCCTGCCCGGGTACATTGTATATGATCCGAGCAACGTACCCGGGCAACGGTGCATCCCTCTCCTCAGTCCCCAGAAGCCTTTGCGTTTCAGAGAACACACCTGCCTTCTTCCACGTCTCTTTCGCATCCACTTTTGTGCCTCTGTGTTGGGGACTCCTAGCTTCCAAGATGCCTCTAATCAGGTTTCCTCTCGCTTAACTCCTGGTGCTGTCTCCACCGTGAGGGAGTAAGTTTGGGACTCAGGAATTGGGGTCTTAACATTCGTTCTCTTTGGGGCACCTGGGTGGCTCAGTCAGTTAAGCGTCCCATTTCAGCTCAGGTCATGTTCTCCAGATTGGTGAGTTGGAGCTGGGGAGACGGTCTGTGCTGACAGCTTGGATCCTGGAGCCTGCTTGTGATTCTGTGTGTATGTGTGTGTATGTGTCTTACTGTCTGCCCCTGTCCCACTCGTCCTCTCTCTCTCCTAAAAATAAATAAATATTAAAAATATAAATAAATAAATAAAGTCGCTCTCCTCATGGCAGACTGGCAGGCAGGTGAGTTTTTCTTTCTCATGTAAACTACAAAACTATTCTCCTCGGAGTCTATCCCTGATTTACCAAGTGTATTCAAGGAAGTTTAGACGTTTGTGTGTGCAGATTGTTTAGATTATGTCCAGCTATCACCCAACTTAAGGCTAATATATAAATCGCCAAGGAAGGGGAACCTGGGTGGCTTAGTGGCTTATGTGCCAGACTCCTGGTTTTGGCTCAGGTCATGATCTCACAGTTCCTGGGTTGGAGCCACACATTGGACTCTGGGCTGACAGGTCCAAGACTGCTGGAGATTCTCTCATGTTCCTTCTTTCTCAGCCCCTCACCCGCACATTCTCTCTCTTTCTCTCTCTCTCCCAAAAGAAAGAAATAAACTTAAAAAATAAGTCACCAAGGAAAATAGTGATTTTAAACTAGTAATTTGACTATTTTCCTCTTGATTTTGTAATCTTATTTCTTAATTTGGCATGTAGAGACCCACCCGTCCACATCAGATCTCGTGTCCCCCAGTCTTTTGCCTCATAGCCACGACCTCAATTGGGAGAATGGTAGCAATGTCTCCTCCCTGCTGTCAGTGCCTGAGTACACAGGTTCATGGCTGGATACAGGGCCCAGCACCAGGTCCCACAAGATCATCTCCCACAAAGCCCTGAACATTGCTGTCTGGCAGGCAAAGTGAACAAACTACAGAAGAAGTACATGTCAGGGGGCCCCTGCATTCATCACAACTATAGTGGAAAGCTCATCATAAACCCACATCTGGTCAAAAATTCTTCTAACTTACTTTAATTCCATTTTATTTTAATTTATTTTTAAATTCCAGTATATTTAATATACTGTGTTTTATTAGTTTCAGGTTTATAATATAGTGATTCAACATTCTATATATTATGCATTACTTCTCAAGATAAATATACTCTTAATTCCCTTCACATATTTCTTTTATCCCCTCAGCCATCTCCTATCTGGAAACAAGCAGTTGGTTCTCTATATTTAAGAGTCTCTTTTTTCCTTTGCTTTTTTTTCATGGTCATTTGTTTTGTTTTTGAATTTCCCCATATGTGTGGAATCATATGGTACTTTTTTTTTCTCGGTCTGACTTGTTTCACTTAGCATTATACCCTCTAGATCCTTCCACATTGTTGCAATGGCAAGATTTTTATTCTTTTTATGGCTGAGTGATATTCCATAGATATGTATACCACATCTCTGTCCTTCTAGTAACAGACATTGGAGGTGCTTCCATAGCTTCACTATTATAAACAATACTGCACAAAAGTAGAGTGTATATGTCTTTTGAATTAGTGTATTTGTATTCTTTGGGTAAATATCCAGTAGTAGAATTACTAAATCATATGGTAATTCTATTTTTCAATTTTTGAGGTACCTCCATACTGTTTTCCAGAGTAGCTGTACTAGTTTGCATTTTCACCAACAGTATAAGAAGGGTCTCCTTTCTCTACATTCTTGGCAATACTTGTTGTTTTTTGTATTTTTTATTTTAGCCATTCTGATAGGTGTGAGGTGATACCTCATTGTGGTTTTGATTTTCATTTCCCTTATGATGTGTGATGTTGAGCATTTTTTCTTATGTCTGTTGACCTTTTGTATGTCTTCTTTGGCAAAATGTCTGTTCATGTCTCCTGCCAATTTTTATTTTTATTTTTAAAAAATATTTTATTTTATTTCAGAGAGAGAGAGAGAGACAGTGTGAGCAGGGGAGGGTCAGAGAGAGAGGGAGACACAGAATCTGAAGCAGGCTCTGCACAGAGTCTGATGCAGGGCTCAAACCCACGAACCGTGAGATCATGACCTAAGCCAAAGTCGGATGCTTAACCGACTGAGCCACCCAGGTGCCCCTCCTGTCCATTTTTAGCTGGATATTTTTTGTGTTGTATAAATTCTTTATAGGCTATAGTTCTTTGTTGTAAAGAACTCATGCAACTGAATGGCAAAAGCAAAGCAACAAGCAAAAAAACACAATTCAGTTATAAAATGGGCAGAGACCCAGTCTAACCTGCTAGAATGGCTATTAGGAAAACAAAATGAAAGACAGAAAAGCAAAAAAACAAAACAAAACAAAATAAGAAATAACAATGGTTGGTGAGAATGTAAAGAATAGACAACTATTGAGCATTAAAGTGGGAATGTATATTGGTGGAGCCACTGTGGAAAACAGTATGGATGTTCCTCAAAAAATTAAAAACAGACCTACCATACTGTATCATCCTGCAATTCCACCTCTGGGTATTTATCTAAAGAAAACAAAAATGCAACTCCAAAACATATATGCACTCCTGTGTTCATTTTGCCACTATTTACAGTAGCTACAATATAGAAACAATTTGTGTACATTGATAGATAAATGGGCAAATAAATTGTGGTATACATACAATGGAATATTATTTTCTCATAAAAAGGAAAGAATGTTACCATTTGTGACAACATGGATGGATTATGAGGACATTTTGCTAAGTGAAATAAGTCAAACAAATACATATACCATATTGATATCAATTATATGAGGAATTTAAGGGGAAAAAACATTTTTAAAAACTCATAGATACAGAGTACAGATTAGGGGGTGTACAGAGTACAGGTTGCCAGTAGGGGATGGGGATTGGGAGAGAGGGTGGGTAAAATGGGTAAAGGAGGTCCATAGGTACAAACTTTCAGTTATAAATAAGTCCTGGGGATGTAATATAGAGCATTATACTATAGTAAATAACACCACATTGTAAATTTGGATGTTGCTAACAGAGTAGATCTTAAAAATTATTTTCAAAAAGTTAACTTTATTGCTTCTATACAATTCATTTACAGTATAGACTCAGCAACAACCACACCACCACCACCATGACAACAACTATAGGAGTAGCAACATCATAAATCCATTTTTTTCAGCCTTGGGGGAGATTCAGAGCTGTCCAATTAGTTGGACTGTTTCCACTGAAAATTCATTGATTGTACTGGGTTCCACATGTAAGAAGTTTGGAAAGTCATAGTAACAAATAAAAAGGTGAACAGAGTGAAAAATCATCAACTATTCTAGGACCTTAAAGAGGGGTGAGGACAGAGGTGAAAACCCTGCCCCCAAGACTGGAGAGACAGAGAGACAAATACCAGAAGTAAGGGCTTACCAGGTGGAGAGTCACAAGGGGAAACTCAGAAGAACCAGTGCCAGGAACTGGAGATGGGGTAGGATAACCTGAATTGTGACAAATGGCTGGACAGTTGTGAGAGCTAAAACTTCCAGGGGGACCTAGTCCCTGTGGGGGGAGGGGTGTTCCACGGTCCTGTGAAATTTCCCTCTCAGAGCGCCACCAGGTTCTCACAGTAAGTACCAAAGAAAATCCCCTTGCGATTCTATGGAGGAGAAAGGAACCCTTTTGAAACATGCTTATTTCTTAATAAGATGTGTCCTCAGCAGAGACTAATTAACTAGAGTCTAAACTGTTGGGCTATTATAGGAGCCTAAATGACCAGAGGAAGAGAAATACCCAAGTCCAGTCAGCTCAAGCCTTCTACGTGGTAGAAGGGAAATCTCCAGCTTTAGTTGATTCTAAAAACCAAAACCAAAACACTGAGAACATGTGAAGTTTATAGTAAGAAGCGTGGGCCCACTAAAAATCTGAGCCCTTACTATAGGACTGTAGAATGCTTCCTCTCCCCCTCTGTTCCTAATGGCCAACATTTGGAAGCAACCAAGATGTCCTTTGGAAGGTGAATGGATAAACTGTGGTACATCCAGACAACGGAGTATTATTCAATGGTAAAAAGAAATGAGCTATAAAGCCATGAAGAGATGGAGGAAACTTAAATGCATATTTGTAAGTGAAAGAAGCCAGTCTGAAAAGGCTACATATTGTATGGGACATTCAGCAAACAGTAAGATTATGGAGATAGCCAAAATATCAAAAGATTTTTAGAGCAGTGAAAATACCGGGTATGGTGCTATGTTGATGGATATATGTTGATACATTTGTCCAAATCCATAGAAGGCACAAAAGCAAGAGCAACCCTGTTAACCTTAAAAATAAAACTGTCAGTTATTTTACCAAGAAAATGGGTTTATTTGTGAAGAGCAGAGCATTGAAATTCTGGACATGCAAAATACGACATCCTAATAGGCAAGTTCAACAAAGGAGAGGAAAGTTATTTTATGGAAAAGGAAGATTTTGGGAGGGTTTGATTTGAAGCAAAGTCCATTGGAGAAAAGCAGGACTTCAGGGTGATGACAGTTTCTCATTGGCTGAGTTGTAGGGGTACCTGATTTCTTACAGGAGAGGCAATGTATATCTTTTTCCATTGGATCTGTAATTGGTGATTCTTACCTATAGAGGATTCTTCTGTTGGCGTCTATACTTGAGAGTCCTTCCTATAAGTGACCTTGAGTGGAATGGCTCCCCCTTCTGGTCTCCAAACTCTACTGACGTTTCCCTTTATTAATATTCACAACCCTAAAACAAACTATGGACTTTGGGCATTATGATGTGTCAATGTTGGTTCATCAGCTCTAACTGCAATATTTTTTTAAGTTTATTGTCAGGTTGGTTTCCATACAACACCCAATGCTCATCCCCAGAAGTGTCCTCCTCCATGCCAATCACCCCCCTTCTTTTCTCCCCCACCCCCATCAGCCCTCAGTTTGTTCTCAGCATTCAAGAGTCTCTCATGCTTTGCCTCCCTCACTCTCCCCAGCTATTTTTCCCCTTCTCCTCCCCCATGGTCCTCCATTAAGTTCCTCCTAATCCACCTATACGTGCAAACATATGGTGTCTGTCCTTCTCTGCCTGACTTATTTCGTTCAGCATAACACCCTCAAGTTCCATCCATGTTGCTACACATGGCCAGATTTCATTCTTTCTCATTGCCATGTAGTACTCCATTGTATACATAAACCACATCTTCTTGATCCATTCGTCCGTTGATGGACACTTAGGCTGTTTCCATGATTTGGCTATTGTTGAGAGTGCTGCTATGAACATTGGGGTACATGTGCCCCTATGCATCAGCATTCCTCTATCCTTTGGGTAAATTCCTAGCAGTGCTATTGCTGGGTCATAGGGGAGTTCTGTTGTTAATTTTTTGAGGAGCCTCCACACTGTTTTCCAGAGGGTCTGCACGAGTTTACATTCCCACCAACAGTGTAGGAGGGTTCCCGTTTCTCCACATCCTTGCCAGCATCTAGAGTCCTCTGATTTGCTCATTTTAGCCACTCTCCGGCATGAGGTGGGATCTCAGTGTGGTTTTGATTTGTATTTCTCTGATGATGAGGGATGCTGAGCATCATTTCATATGTCTGTTGGCCATTTGGATGTCTTCTTTGGAGAAGTGTCTGTTATATCTTCGGCCCATTTCTTCACTGGACTGTTTGTTTTTCGGGTGTGGAGTTTGGCGAGTTCCTTATAGATTTTGGATACTAATCCTTTAAATGATATGTCATTTGCAACTATCCTTTCCCATTCTGTCGGTTGTCTATTAGTTTTATGGATTGTTTCCTTTGCTGTGCAGAAGCTTTTTATCTTGATGAGGTCCCAGTAGTTCATTTTTGCTCTTGATTCCCTTGCCTTTGGGGANTGCACAGGGAACAAAGGCACACAAACGCACAGACAAATCCAACAAACACGCAAACAGAAAGGGAAAAAGGTTTAACTCAGAGAGAGAAAGAGGAGAATATGTTTAGAGGCAAGGAGAAAGAAATGAAGATAGTGTTACTCAGTGAAACTATATAGTCTGATTACTCCAGAGAGAGAGAGAGAGAAAGATAGCGGTGGAGGTGTAGAATATACATTTAGAGAATGGATTAAATGTGACTGTTTAAGCAAACCAGTGACCAGAGTGCCCAGTCCAGCAGAGTGGAGGGTTATGAATGAGACAAAGGAGAAAATATATCTGAATAGAAAGAATTGATCTAGAATTAATCACGGCAGTGCATCCATGTTGGTCATGCCCTGGGCTCCAGTTAAAAAAAAAAAAGGCAGCTCTCTAGTGGGAATGGGTGTGGTTTGGTGTAGGCAGGTCTTAGCCTCCACTGCGTCCCACAGGTGGCTCCCTGAGGTCTCACCCTGGTGGTTGTGGGGAGAAAAATGGCAGCGCCCCACTCCCTTCTTGAACCAAGCATTGCAACTTACTCTTTTGGGTCCGATCTCCCTGTGCGGCGGGTGTAGCCAAGGTGGGCTCTGCTCTATATCCCAAGTCAGGCCTCATTTTCAGATCTTAGTCCGCACTTCCCATTGATATTGCCTGAAATATAAACTCACAGGCCGAGTCCCTCCCAGCAGTTTCAAGCCTCTCACCTCCCCACTGGGAATCAAGCCAAGCCAGAAGCACAGCAGCACGGCATCAGGTGCCCCGCTTCCCCTCCAGGTTGAGCTGGTGAGCGAGGAGCAGTTTCTCCCAGGGTAGCCTGGGACCAGTGCTTCCCGCTCAGGGTCAGGAAACCGCATCCCTCTGTCCTGATCCGAGGTTTTTCTCTTCTCCAGCGACAGGGACAGTGTCTTGAACAGTTTGAGCCACTCTTCCTTTTCCCCCTAGACTCACTGTGGTTCCCCACAAAGAGGGCTCCCTCCCTTTCCTCTGTGTCTCCAGTCCTGGCCTGTTTTTATCTTCCCAAGTTCGCACTCACACGATAAGATGTTATCAGTGGACTCTGTCTCCTTTTCCTCCCAAATTCCTGGATTCTTTAACTGTTCCTGTGGCTTCAGGCCTTCTCCTTTTGAGAGATGGGGGCGAGTGAAATGTACAGAACTCCCTACTTCTCCGCCATCTTGCCCAGCTCTAACTGCAATATACCACTCTTGTGGGGGCTATGGATAATGCATGTGTGGAGTTAGGGGTATGTGGGAAATTTCTGTTCCTCACTCTCAATTTTACTGTGAATCTAAAACTACTCTAAAAGCATAAAGTGCTTTTAAAAAATTGTTTGTGCTATGTAAAGAAGGAAAGAGACCAAAGCTTTCCATCATCGAGTTTACTGAAGAACACGGGAAGAGAATAAATTGCTTTTGAATCATTTCCTTAAGCCATTTTCAGAGGGCAGTAGAGCCCCTACTGTGGGAGGGAGGGCAGCAGTGGCTGCCAGGGAGAGGAAGGAAGTGTACCCTGAGGAGGATGAAGTTTGCCAAGACCTTTAATCAGGTGGATTGCTGTGAACATTAGAGGAGGGGGACATCAGTGCTTAATTAATAAACTAGATATAAAATTATCTTAAAGATGTTGCATGAAGAGTGAGCATGAAAACTAATGTTAAAATCATACTGAAATAAAACAAAAAGCAAAACTGAGTCCCTCAGTTTTGTTTTTTTTTAAAAAAAGCTGTATGTCAGGCACTATGTGCATGTCATCTGTTTTATTCTCAAGAGTTTAATAAGATGGGTATTATTATCTTTGTTTTATAAGAGAGGGAATGTTAGAGAATTTGGCTTGAATTAATTATATTTTCCAGGTGTCACTGAGGCTCTGAGATGCCAGGACATGGCTTATCTCTTGGCAACATCAGGTAAGAGCTCTGGTCCTCTGGACACAGCTACTGAATCAGAGGAGAACATGGAATGTCTGTCTGCTGCAAGGCTAACATGATTTGTAGTGAGAGGCTCCATGACCAGGCAGGAACCACTTACAGTTCCTAGGCCAACATTTTGGATATTGGCAATTTATCTGCAGGAAAATAAAGGTTAGTGCTGCCACTTAAGCTAAGTCAATTGCTAAAAAATAAAGCCCAAATCAGATACATAACAACATTCATGAAATAAAAAATTTTAAATGCTTCAAAGTTCAAACAGACAAAAATCCAGTAATTACCTATAGTTGTCATTGCTTATTGTTTAACCTTGTCTGAAGTTGTGGTTGATTCTGTAGAGTGTTTTGTTTGAACAGTGGATGCAGTATGGGGGGTAGTGGAAAGAATGTTGGGAATGAGGAGGTGGAATGCTAATTCCCACCCCTAACCCAAATGGTGTGACTTTGAGAAAATCATTTGGACCAGTGTTTCACATTGGTCAAACTTATCTATTGGACTGAGAGATTTTGAAGTTCCCTTCTAATTCTAACATCCTACAAACGTAGTGTAAATTTCATGCTCTCTTTACAGTACTTCTTTGTGACAAGGTACTCACTGCCTGGCTCCCTCCATTTGCCCTGGCAGGTGCTGTTGGTTCATGGCCCCCTTCTTCCATGTTCCAAACCAGCAATGGCCAGTTGAGTCCTTCTCACACTGCATCGGCACTCTTACCTTCTTTTCTCCTTCCCTCTTCCACCTGGCAGAACTCTTGTGATTTTACTGGACTCATCCACATAGCCCAGGATATTCTCTCCATCTCAATGTCCTCAATTTAATCACATCTTCAAAGTCCCTTCTGCTATGTAAACTAACATATTCTCAGTTTCCGGGGATTAGGATGAGGACATCTGTGTGTGAAGGGTGGATGGGTCATTATTCTGCCTACCACAGTAAGAGAAGACTGAGCTGATGGGCAAGGACTATAAGTCTTAGATGCATAGAGAAAGAAGCTGCTGTGGTCTAGAGCCAGAAAGTGGCTAAATAAGCTACAGAGTTCCTGATAAGGGTGTGCATTTATTAGGGTGTGGTGCAGGGAGTGAGGAGACAAGACAATTCCTCTTTATATTACGGCTGTCTTCTGTGCTTCCTCTGTTGCAAAGGGAGCCATCCTGAATATGACCTGTATGGCTGTCTCCATTCCAACCTCCACAGGAAATCATGAAAAGGGAGCTATGGAGGAAGTTGGTGTCAATTTGGTGCAACTTCAGTAGAGGTGGGAAATGGAAAGCTTTGCCATTATACAACTCCAGGCCTTGATAGGTAATTATGATGCTATCAAATAAACCCTAAATTTGGGACATAGACTTGGATAACCTCTGCTAGGCTTTTTTGACAATAAACAAACAGCAAGACTGTTAACTGAGCCCTTGGTTAAAACCCACCTGAAAAAAACCTCTTTTTTTAAAAACCTGTATTCAGTATTTAGATGTTTCACTGAGGTTGGCAGTAGGGATTGTTAAAATATGTGGGGTGCATAAGAACCCCAAGACTTTCCACCACCCAAGGCTGACGAAGCTCTCTAATGTGTCTCTTCTCCCAGGAGAGAATGTGCTAATTATTCTCATTCTGGTATCAGGGCTTGCAGAGCTTTCCTGTATGATTCCTGTCCCCTCAGTAGAACATATCAATTGCCATTAAGAGCCTAGAATCAAGGAGATGATGTCCATGGATTTTAGGTTAGACAAGGAATGAGAAGGACATTTACAGCAGAAGGAAGTAATGGCATGTTGTGTTCATGGGACCTTTCTGGACTCTCAGAGTAGGAAAATAAGAAAATCCAGCTCACTTTTTTGCAGAATGGAGTCGACTTGTGCCTGGGGCTGCTCTTCAAACCCCACAGGCACCTTCTTTCTGTTGGCCCCAGGAAAAGTTCCATCCAAGGTCCAGAGACCATGTTTAGGATGTTTACAGCTGGCAGGGAAAGAACTTGAGTGTGGTGGAGGAGGACCAGGCCACTCTGAGAGGTGGATGGACTCAGCTGGTGACGTCAGGGAATTTCTATAGTTGGGTTCCTCTTCGATGATTAAAATTCTCCCTTGGATCAGACTCCTAGGATACAGTATGGCTTTCTTCTCCTGGCTGAATATACTTTTCCATGGAGAAGAGGGATAGAAATAGGAAACTTTCCACTGTACCAGAAAGCTCCTTATAGAGGTGACTCCCTTAGGGCACTGTTCAGGAACCATAAAGTGCCTTTAAGGGGATTTCATCTCTAACTGGAGTTGTCTGGGATTGGGAAGAGTCTGGCTTTGGGGTCTTAGGCAACAGGAGTTGAATCTTGGCTCTATATTTCACCTACTGCCCTTAAGCAGATGATACTCCCCTGGAGCCATTGTTTCTCACCATGTAAAATGGGAACAGTAACAACTACTTGGCAAGAGTAAAGGTATTTTATATTAAAGACCAGACACATTGCTTGCATAGGGCAGATACTTAAGAGTGGTGGTATTATTATTATTATTATTAAAGCTTATCTAACTACATCAGCTCAATATGATAAATTACATCAGAACATGCCTCCCTGCCTTCTTAAGAGAAGGGCAATGTGTAAGTCTTTAGTTCTCAAAATAAAATCTGCTGGCAAAGCTACAATGGAAAGACTCTGCCTTCCCCAAGCCTCTCAGATGCATGCCTGGCCATGTTGCAGGCTCAGTGTTCAGCGGGATTTAATGACCATTTATCTTAAACACCTGGCACATTGCCTTGCATGGAAGAGGCACTCAAGGGTAGTGGCTGTTGTTATCATTAAAACAAAAACTCAACCCTTCAAGTGCCAAATTATATCCACTTACATGGAAAACTAGATAAAATACATTGCGTTGTCTTCTACTTTCTTAAAAAATGTACTGAATATAATTTTATTCCTTTATTGATTTCATAGATACCATCATAAGACCATCATTTAATGTGTTGGGCACTAACAACTGCTTTCAGGGACTGTAAGACATATAGGGCTAATAGCCTCAAACATACTGTTATTTTTCTTTGATGTTGGTCTAAAATTAATACAATGTTATGGTTATTCTATTTCCTCTCATAAGGTTGTTAATTATCACTTCTTGTCTTTGTCATTGTAACTATCTTTTGCAAAATTCACTCACTCCTGTGTTCATGCAGTGAAATAAACAGCAAAATAGCCAAAACCAAGCTTTGCTGAATGCTGTTGGAACACAGAGCTGATAGGCATGGAGTAAGAACTTGTAAATACTGGTCACTAACTATAAAAAGGGTTTTTGGACATCTACACAGTTAAACTGTATTGAAGAGAACAGAAACAGAGCTTGCCAGAATTATGTGTAAACACAGAGCAAATAGATACTGAGTGAGCATTCACAAATAATGGTCAGGAACTTCATGTCCTTCTGTAACAACAGCTTCAACTAACATGTGCTCAGGGAAACAACAGAAAGTAGCCATACAGGTTAGAGGTGTGTGTGAATGAAGAACCTAGACATTGAGAACTCAGTCATGGTCAAGGCAGCAGTAATGAATTGTGACACCTATTTTGGTTATCCAGAGGTGATCTTCTTGGTCGCTTCTCAGCTTTGTCTGATTTACAGGAGGTCTGCAGACAAGGGACACCTGATGAGTGGGTGTTTTTTCCATTTCTTTCTTGAGACACAATCATAGTGAAGACCCAAGTCCACCATGTGGGATGAGCCCAGCCATCCAGGCTGCAATCTTATGAGGGGTGTGTCCCTGGATAATTGGGCTCCGAGGACACAAGTAGAAATCATTTTCATTTCCAGGCAAGTATGTAGTCAGTTTTTGAGGCTGGTGAGAGTTTGATCAGCTTTCAAATGTTCTGATCAAAGTCAGTGTTTGGCGTCAAAGCCAAAGCTCCCTGAGGACATTAAAGGCCTTTGGAAACCCCCAGCCCTGGGCCAGTTGTCTTCAGCACACCTTTCAGCAGTAGTCAAACACACTTAAGCAGCCAGTGCCTACCTTCTCTTCAGCCCCATTGCCATCCACAGAAAACCTCCAGTTAAAATGATAATGTAGGATAGGCTCCCCAAGGAGCCCTAGGGCTGAGCAAGGACCACTGGTTAGAGAATGGTTGGGTTCTCCTTGTCATTGCTTTGCCTTGTGATAAAGCTGGGAGGGGCTTGTGTCCTTTGCCTCAGAAGCTTCAGGAGTTTTCACTGGCCAAAGTGCGAATGACTAAAAAAACCTTTTTTCTGTCTCTATAGGAGACAGAGATTTTAGGTTTCTTCAGGTGTTAAGACAGGATAGGGGAAGGTTATTGAGAAAGTTTATTCTTACTTTCATGCAATTATAATTCAGAAGATATAATTATATAAGCTCCATTAAAGCAAGAATGTTTTCTATCTTGTTTACTCTGTATTCCTTGTGCCTAGCATAGAGTATATGCTCAAAAAACTTTTGAATGATGTAATGAATTTCTACTGAGATTGAAGGGTATAAGAAGTCCATATGAAAATTCTCAATACATTCTGGGAAACCCTGTTTAGTTCACTATATGATTGGAGTAGGAAGGGGCTAAAAGCTCTCTTGAGCTTCTAAGAGGTCCTGACAAATGCCAAATTGTTACAGTTCAGTGTTTGGAGGACTCATCCTTATGGTAAGTCATTGAAGTATCCATCCAGTTTTCAAAGTTTTTGTGAACAGTTAAAAAAATTGATTCTAGGAGTCAATCATTTCTGTATAAAACAGAAGGTTCAACCAAATATTAATGCTGTAGTTCAGTGGCAATAAACTTTGGCATTTAAAGGAAATGCAAATATTGAAACATCAAGTATCCCATAATTGTATTCTATTTTTAATTCTAAGAAAAATATGGAAATGGTGTTTCATCTGATTCACCATAAAAGATATTACAATAATCTAATATGATAATTGCAAAAGAATGAATCAGAATCTTGGCTTCCATTAGTGAACAGATATTGCATAGTAGATATTCCAGAAAAAGAAGAAGAAAACAAAACCAGGGGAAAAATCTGATGACAGAGAGAATGACATCACAAGTTTAAATGCATGCTAAAAATTGAAATTGAAATTAAGGTCCCTGAGTTTTGCCCTAAAGCTATGTTTTCCAAAAGTCTTATTAGATTAACATTATCTGAGTATTGCTAAAGACACATTCCGAGGTCCCACCTTATGCCAGATGAATCTTAATTTTCCAGAAGTCAGGTCTGAATAGTTACTATACTCACCAGGTGATTTTGATGCACAGCCAGTTTTGGGAATGAACACTAGACTGTCAGTCTTCACAATATAGCTTTCATTTTTTTTTTTTTTTGTTTTTCATTTCACTGATCAAAATCAGCTTCTTTCTGGAAGCTTTCTGTAATTTGTTTTATATGAGCAAAATTTCTGTGCTTCCTTTTATCTCCTAACTTCTTATCCTATTATGGCATTTAATCAATGTGTTATAGAATCTTGAAATTGAATTGGTAGAGGAATAGAGAAAAGGCAACACAATATTTTAGTTCTCTCCACATTGTATCTTTAGATTTTGCTTTGTTAGTTCAAGTATTCTCTCACAGAACAATAGACAGAGTTATATTCAAATGCAAATCTGTATTAACTCCCATCCCTGGCATGAAAGATCCTAGGATACAGATTTGGGGGTATACAGAGTTGAGGGTATCCCAACTCATTTAGATTGAGCCTGCAGATTTTTCTTACAAGCTTGACATGTAAATCATGACCCAAGCTTTAGACAGGTGTTAATTAACAGTGAGAACCTAGGCTTAGGACAAGATTGACACTGTGATTTTAGAAAAAGAATTAGTTTTTAATTGATTTTAATTATCATTTAGAAAAGTTGCCTTTGCCTTTCCATATCTAGATATCATCATCAAATGAAAATACAGTGTTTCATATGGAATAATAGTAACAATAGGTAATAATCATTAGGTACTATATTAAATGGAAGGTAAGTAGGAAAACAAAATAGTGTCTCATCCATTAAAGAAATACTGCTGATCATTTAACTGCCACAGTTTTTAGCCTTAATAGGGAGTAAATTGAGTGTTATATCTCCAGAAAGAAAGACAAACTGATGGTTCTAGTAAAATATCTTTAAAAATTTTTTATTTTTCAAAAAGAAATTTTAAGTTTATTGATTTATTTTACGAGACAGTATGTGTGAATAGGAGAGGGGCAGAGAAATAGAGGGAGAGAGAGAATCCCAACTAGGCTTCTCACTGTCCACACAGAGCCTGAAGCAGTGCTTGATCCCACGAACCATAAGATCATGACCTGAGCCGAAATCAAGAGACAAACACTTAACTGACCAAGCCACTCAGGTGCCCCAGTTCTAGTAAAATGTCTTTTCAGAATCAGATCAAAGGAAAGACAACAAAACTTGGATATCCTTATTTCAAAAATCAGCAATATCACTCTATTATGAAACATCTGTCTGGAGTTGAAGAAGTTATCTCTTGACTGACAGATTGTATTTTCCAGTAGTGCCTGCAATATTATTTCATCCCTCATGCTTAAAAACAACAAAAACAACAACAAAACTACCTTGCTATATTCCCATTAAGAGACGGAGTTTATTTCCCTTCCTCATAAACTGGATGGACCTTTATGACTAGCTCAATGAATATAGTTCAAGTGGCACATGATGAGACTTCTGAGGCCATGTTGTAAAAGGCAATATACCTTTCTCATAGCTCCGACTCTTAGGATTTCTGACTTTGGAATTTCTCATTGCATGAGAAAACCAAGGCCACATGGAGAAACCCATGCAGAGAGAAACTCAGTATTCCCAACCATCAGCCCCAGTTATGCTCGCAACTGACAGCCACCAATAACCAGTTGATTAAGCCAACTTAGAAATGTGTCCCCTTGCTATCAGTCAAGGCATCCCAGCAGATGCCAAGCCCTGCCCAAACTGCACATTTCTGAGCTAACAGAATGGTTGTTTTTGTTTTAATTCACTCAGTTTTGGAGTTGGTTTTTTTATGAGTCAAAAGATTTTCAGAAGAGTACATTGCTTATTTCTTTAGAACTTTAGTATTGATATAAAACTTTAGTATTGATATAAATCAGTACTACATGTCAGCACTTATTTAATGACCATGTGTGTTATTAGGATGAAGTAATCAGGCATCTGATTCAAGTAAAAAATGTTATTCAAAGCAGTGCTAGGATTCCTGCTTGAATTTGTATATTTATAGAATCTGTGTATTATAAGAATGCTTTTCCTTCCTCTCTTTTTATTAGGTGTTGAATAAATGAATGAAAGAATGAATACTGAAGATAGTCTAACTATGATTCTATTTGGGGGAAAGATTAGGAGTAGTGAAGGGATTAGAGGATTAGTCACAAAACTATGATAATAGATGAGTTGTTTGAGATTTAAGCCAATCACAAAATGTAGCATATCTAGCACCCAGATCTTGTTGTTTTTTTTTTTCCCCTTTTCATCAGTTTCTGGTTTTCTTTCAATCCTCATCATTAGGGCTACTTTCTCTAGGAAGCCTTTGAACCCTGAAGACAGTTAAATCCCCTTGCTATATGTCATATAGCTCTATGCAGCACCTCCTATAATGCTCTTCACTGAGTGTGTCTTTCTCAGTTGCTTCTTGAGCTTGAGGCCGAGTCTTTCTTGGTTGCTTCTCCACCATCAGCACATGGTATTGTAACCACTACACTGGGGCTACTCATTGATTTGAATTACAAGGAATTGCTCTAGGACACATTGTGTTTGTTTTTCTCATTGGTTTTGGCATTTTACTTTTTTTGGCCATGAGTTTCTTTCATGTAGCATTATTGGCTAGTTAGAGATTTCATAAATTCCCTATCTACTCCTCCAGAATGAGTACAACTGGTGGGAGAATGGGATACTTGCAAATATAAAATTATATTATCTGATTAAGTAATAGAATAAAAAAATGACAACTAACCTAATTCTCTAAGTTTCTCTGTGGGCATGTGCTTGGGGAACACATGTGTTTATTATCCATTATTTTATCTTATCCCACCCACTTCTCTCTTTGCCTAATTCCGATCTGTTTTTTATATCTCAGCAGAGCTATCACTTCAGACAATTTGCACCTAGGCTGTCTAAATGAAAACTTCATTCCCAGTGTCAAGTACAATGGTACTTAACACATGGTAGAAGATCAGTAAATGTTGTTGAATTAACAAATGAATGAACAAAGGAATATTGGAAAGATTTTATGTAGGATCTTATTCAGGGGAAAGATCAGGAAAAAAGAGAGGAGGGAATCAGTCCTAAAACCAATTGTGTTCTTTGACATTTAAGCTGATCAAAAGATGCAGCTTTGCACCTAGCACTCAGAAATTGGTTTCTAAATACATTCTCCAATACATTGAAGGAGGACTGCTTGGAGAAATGACTTGATTCCAGGTCTGGGACAGGGAAAATACAGATGAGTCTGGAGCATCATGTAGTTCCAGAGAGTAAGGAAGTACTCATGTGGCCATAAGTGTGGGCTGAACTTAATGACTCTCATATAATAGAAAGAATATGGAAAGGGAAAGAAACCTCACAGATAATACCTTAACCAAGCACTTAGAGTTAATATCATCAGTAATATTTATTGTTATCTTGGGTTCCCTGACACAATCAATGAAAAGGGTACCTCTTCTAGGATATTCTTCCTCCAAGATCCCTAAGCTCTATCTAATCATGAGAAAACAGCTAACTTAAACTGGGGGGTAGTGTAAGAAATACCTGACCAGTGTTTTCAAAAGTATCAAGGTCATGAAAACAAGGAAACACCGAGAAGCTGTTAAAAAATCAGAAGAGACCAAGGAGAAATGATAACTAAATGCAATGTAGTGTCCTGAACCAGGAAAGATATTAGTGGAGAAAAATGATAAAATCTAACTGATTTTATACTTTAATTTTATTGTAATAATGTTAAATTTCTTAATTTTGGCAAGCAAATTATGGTTATAAAATTGATAACAGCAGGAGAAACAGGGTAGAATATATGGGAACTGTTTGTACAACTTTGCAACTTTTCTGTATATCTAAATTATTTCAAAATTTAATTTAAAAAATATTTCAACAAAGCTTGGCTGGAATGTCCATTTAGAAGGGGGGTGGTGCGGAGAGAAAGGAGGCTGGTCTGATTTGGAGTCCACAAAATCTTGCCCCTCCAGCAGTATATATATAATGCTACCCTTATCTGCATAGTGTTTTAAATTTTATGGAAGAATTTCATACCCTTAAACTCACTTGACCCTCTCCATCTCGAGGAAGGATAGGCCAGGAAGACACTTAAGTTCATAGGGGACTAACGTGAGCTTCTCTGCAGGACCTTATGGTAAAATGAGTAATCTCACATTTAATGTTTGGTATTGGGCATCTGTAGAGACCCAAGGTGTGGACTCTNTTTCTGTGACAGGAAAGAAGAAGCATGTAGCACAGGGTATGGATGAGGAAGCATTGCAGCCGATCACTTTGCCACAGTGAAGGGGAGTCAGCCCTTGGGGAAAGTTGTGTGTGGATCAGACAAGTTAGAATAAACCAAACTTTGCTGTTCCCACATTCCTAATGAGCTAATCAATCTCTTTTATGACTTAATCCAGTTTGTGTTATTTTTTAACTTATTTTTTAATCTTATTTACAACCAAAATCATCTTCACTGACAACTTCCAAATTAAATTTTCTGATCATTAGCCAGTAAGTAGGGTAACCGTATAATTTACTGTAGAACCAGAACTTTTCTCAGAGACTACAGGAGCTGTTAGTAATTATAGAGGGGCAACAGGTGTGAATGCGACCATTGTGGACAGACTGAGATGTGTGGTCCCTCTACCACTGACGCATATGCTGCTTGCAGTTCTGTCAGGGAATAAGCTGTGAGACTTTGTGCAGTTGATTCTAGATCTTTGGATATCAGTTTTTTATTTTGTGATGTGAAATAAGGCATTTCATGAGTATAGGTGGTTTGTCTCTAGTCTATAAAATCTGAGCTCACTGCTGGAGTGAGATTCTCAAGGATGGAATAGTAATAGTAATAGTAACAACAACAATAATCATAGCCGGTATTACTTAGCTATTGATGCAGAAATGCTGCACATCTAACAGCCACAAAAATCTCAGTGGCTTGTATTAACATTTATCATTCTTGCTGATGAGTCTGTAGGTTTGGTTGATCTCAGCTATGCTTGCCTGGCCAGGATGAACTCCAGACTTTGCCTTGGGTTCAGAATGCTCCATCTATGTGCATTCTTGTACATAGGAAGAAGGAGCAATGGCACATGCTCTTTTAACTGTATAGGGTAGAAGTTCCCAGATGCCAGGATTAACCAAGTACATTTAAAACCTTAGGTCTGACATATGTTACATTCTGTTGGCTACAGCGAATCATGTAAACAAGCTCAGTAATACTGGAGCAATGCCATACACTTTACCCCAAGAAGGAGACAAATCACATAGTGAAGGACTTAATTATATAAATCCATTACAGGATGGAAGTGAAGATTTGGTTACAATAATCCAATCTAAAATCCACCATGCATTGGACACTGAGTGACCCGGCATTTAAAATACATTGTATCATTAATTTTCACAACACTTTCATGGGATGCATGTTAATATTTTCTTGTTGTATGAGTGTTTCCTTATTATGTGCCTGTTGGGCTAACCACAGTGGTTACTATGTAAAGGAGTTCTGATACTCAGTTGCCTGCAAAGCAAGCAAAGCAGCTGGTGGACTCTGTTAGGCTTGAAGAGATAGCTGGAGTTATTTCTTAAACTCACATAAGCAAGATGTGCATCTGATCCCAGAACAACCAGTGAACAGGAGAGCCTTGGTTTAAGTTAGAAGAGAATTTCCATTGTGGATGCTCCCTCTCCTTCTCCAATTCCCTCACCTCATCAACTGTGGGCCTCACCTTTCAGGTTACTTCCTGCATGTCAGTGTTAAACCTGTCCCTTCCTGTCCCCCTACAACAGGCAGAAACGCTATGGCAGCTACATAAGCTTAGCACACTGAATGTTTCCTCACTGGGATTTTGCTGTTGTACCATTTTCATAAAACTATTACATGAATATTCAAAAACCACCAGTAAACAAAACTTCAAACTGTAAAAGACTGTAGATGCTACATTTGATGTCTAAGTGTTCTAATGATGAGATTACAATCAACAAGGAAAAGTTTAATGGGGGAAAATCTGGGACAAGAGTGACTTCCAGTCAATGTTCAACTCCCTCCTCTTCCTACACATTGCTAAGACCATTTTGATTTCATAAACTTAGAGCCCTAAACTCTGAGTCTTTTTTCAAGTAAGTATCTTTTAAAGGAATGAGTAAAACCTTTTTTTTTTTCTGTTTAACAAACACTGCCCTCCAACAATTATAAATGCTAAGACACATAATTTTATTTTATTTAATTCTTGCTGAATATTTATTATAAGCCAAATGCAAGAAGCTAAATGCAAGTGACAATCTTGTGTCAGGGTCATACACAGTCCAGTGTGGAAATAGCATATATATACAGATATAACCTTTACGAGATGTTGTCAGTGCTTTATCTGAGTTATGACAAATTTTACAAAACATGGAAGAGAGAGGAATTAATCTTGTAGAGGCAGGGGCAGAAAGACTAGGTGCCATTCAACCTCAGCCTTGAAAGCTAAGAGCATGACACAAAAACAGACACACAGACCAATGGAATAAAATAGAAAACTCAGACTTGGACCCACAAATGTATGGCCAACTATTCTTTGACAAAGCAGGAAAGAGTGTCCAATGGATAAAAGACAGCCTCTTTAACAGATGCTGCTGGGAGAACTGGGCAGCAACATGCAGAAGAATGAAACTAGATCACTTTCTCACACCACACACACAAATAAACCCAAAATGGATAAAGGACCTGAATGTGAGACAGGAAATCATCAAAACCCTAGAGGACAAAGCAGGAAACAACATCCTTGACCTCAACCACAGCAGTTTCTTCCTTGACACATCCCCAAAGGCAAGGGAATCAAGAGCAAAAATGACCTACTGGGACCTCATCAAGATAAAAAGCTTCTGCACAGCAAAGGAAACAATCCATAAAACTAATAGGCAACTGACGGAATGGGAAGAGATAGTTGCAAATGATATCAGAAAAAGGGCTAGTATCCAAAATTCATAAGGAACTCACCAAACTCCACACCCAAAAACCAAACTAGTGAAGAAATGGGCAGAAGATATGAACAGACAATTCTCCAAAGAGGACATCCAGATGACCAACAGACACATGAAATGATGCTCAGTGTCCCTCCTCACCAGGGAAATACAAATCAAAACCCCACTGAGATACCACCTCACCCCAGTCAAAGTGGTTAAAATGAACACATCAGGGGACTCTACATGCTGGTGAGGATGTGGAGAAACGGGCACCCTCCTACACTATTGGTGGGAAAGTAAACTGGTGCAGACCCTCTGGAAAACAGTGTGTAGGCTACTCAAAAACTTAACAGTAGAACTCCCCTATGACCCAGCAGTAGCACTGCTAGGAATTTACCCAACGGATACAGGAGTGCTGACGCATAGGGGCACATGTACCCCAATGTTCATAGCAGCACTCTCAACAACAGCCAAATCATGGAAACAGCCTACGTGTCCATCAACTGATGAATGGATCAAGAAGATGTGGTTTATCGATACAATGGACTGCTACATGGCAATGAGAAAGAATGAAATCTGGCTTTGTGTAGCAACATGGATGGAACTTGAGAGTGTTATGCTGAGCGAAACAAGTCAGGCAGAGAAAGACAGATACCATATGTTTTCACTTATAGGTGGATCAGAAGAAACTTAACAGAAGACCATGGGGAAGGAGAAGGGGAAAAATAGTTGGGGAGAGTTGGGGAGGCAAAGCATGAGAGAGTCTTGAATGCTGAGAACAAACTGAGGGCTGATGGGGGTGGGGGAGAGGGGGTGATGGACATGGAGGAGGGCACTTGTGGGGATGAGCACTGGGTGTTATATGGAAACCAACTTGACAATAAACTATGAAAGAAAAAATAAAATAATGTAGTAAAAAAAAGAAAGCTAGGAACAGCAAAAAGGACAATTTGGGAAGAGTTTCAGAATTTAAAATATCACAGAGAAATAAAAAACACCAACCATCTTCCTCAGAGCTCTAATGGCCTTCTCAGCTGCCTCAGGTGCTGACCTGGGATAGAGAGGTTTACAGGTTAAAATGTCTCTCCTCAAAAGGCATGTTGAGGTCTTAACCTCCACCACCTCAGAATGACTATATTTGGAAATACAGTCTTTGCAGAAGTAATCCAGTTGAATTAGGGTCATTAGTGTGGTGTTCTTATAGAAAGGGGAGATTTGGACACAGGCAGACATGCTCAGAAGATAATGGAAAGGGACTCAGGGAGAACACCAGGGGAACATGGAGAATTGATGAACGATGCATCTATAACACAAGGAAGGGACATTGAAGAAGCCAGCAAACCAGAAGTTGGAGGCAAGGAAGGATTCCCTATGGCTTTCAGAGAGGGCATGGCACTACTGACACATTGATTTCTGAGGTCTAGTCCCCAGAACTGTGAGACAACAGATTTCTGTTGTTTTAAGATGCCCAGTTTGAGGTAATTTCTTATGGCAGCCCTAGGAAACTAACACAGGGACTTAACAAGTTGCTGTCAGTTAGGGTTCTGGTCTGCCCACCCCTATTTCAAACACACTGATTTTCATTTTAGGCTTCTGCTTCAGATTTTGTTTGAGAAGTGGGGCTTCTCTTATAAAGTGGACATGAAAACCACAGTTGTGGAACTTGGGGAGTGTGTCAGTTGGAAATTTTCAGTTGCAAATCATCAAAGCCTCTGTCAGATGCCTTAAATAACCAAGAGGATTTAGGACCTATATAATTATGAGTCTGGAGGTGGTGTGAGGTCCATAGCAGATTGACAGACATTGATGAGGGCTCTGACTCTGTTTCTGTGTAGTCTTCTGTGGAGTTTTCATGTAAAGTTTCCTCCTTGGGCTGGCTCCTTTTAAGGTAGCAAAATGGTGCCATAGTTTGGCTTCACTGCCCAGCACACTAGGAGAGTAGGGAGAGCAACTTTGCCCAGGTGTTCCCAGCCATGGTTTTGAGGTTCTCACTGATTCCTTGAGCCTGCACTGATGACTTAGGCCTGTGTCCTGGACCAACTGTGACAGGAGGGAAGGATCTGCCCTGATTCACTGAGCTCACTGTTTCCACGAACCTTTCTACCTAACAAAACACTCCAAAATTTAGTGGCTCAAAAGCACAACAGGGTATTGGTTCATGACTCCGTGGGTCAGGAACTTGGGCAGGACTCAGGTGAGATGGCTCACTATCTCCCATGTGGTGTTGGCCAGGTCCAGTCACACATTTAGAGTCACTTGGTAAGTTAGCTTGGGGCTGGCTGGCCTGGAGGGTGTCTGTCACAGGCGTGCTGCTTATTGGGCCTCCTGGGTTCTCCTGTCTTGGATGTGTCCTCCCCAATGAGCCATCTTGGGCTTACTCTCACACACACAGCATTCCACAGAAGCTGTAAGGCCTCTTGACATGTAAACTTGAGACCTGTGTGGTGTAATTTCTGTTACGTTATATTGGAGAAAGGAAGTCCCCACCTCGTGATGGGAACATCTGTAAGAATTTGTGATTTTTTTTTTTAATGTTTTATTTATTTCTAGGAGAGAGAGAGAGAGACAACTCCAGGAGAGGGTCACAGACTGAAACAGGCTCCAGGCTCTGAGCTGGCAGTCAGCACAGAGCCTGACGCGGGGCTCGAACCCACGAACCGTGAGATCATGACCTAAGCGAAAGTCGAAAGTCGGACGCTTAACCGACTAAGCCACCCAGGCGGCCCTGAATTTGTGACCTATCACATCAGCCTTCCATCTGGTGGTTGGGTGGGGGGAGGGTGGCGGGGTTGCAAATCACCCAACCACATAGCTCCTGACAGAGTGGACATCAGGGAGAAAACTGGCTAGAAGCTGGAGAGGAGGCTAAAAGGTAGATGGAAATGAGGGTATGAGGGGCCTATGTATGCCTTGCTAGGGGGACTTTATTTTCAGGGCCTGTGGTTCTCATTCTTTCTTTTGCGATAGCATAATTAATGATTCTGATGCATTCCAATTAGTAAACATGAGTCACCATGGTTGTTTTTCTCAACGTGCAGAGTGGGCATGAATAATATTTCCTGCGGGGCTGCAGGAAACCTTTCTTCCTCTTGGGGAGTGGGCCTGCCTTAGTTTTAAATCACAGTTCTAGGCAATGGGGAGCCACTGATGTCTTGTTCCCAACTGAAGGGCAGATTTTCTGTTCTGAGATTCAGTCTTAAGGTGCTTTTGTAACAGCTCTGAGCTGTACTCATACCTTCCTTCATTTCCCCCAGTGTGCACATATGCTGCTAGTTTGGGACTTTCTTATTTCTAAGAGCACACTATTCCCAGAAGTAACATGGAACCCAGTCCGCTCTTCAGTGCTCACACACCATTCTCATTCATTGCCATGGAACTTTTTTTTTTTTTTGCTTTGTAACCTTAACCAGGAAAGCCCAGTCCATCCAGTGTTTGTACATCAACCAGGAGACTTGACACCATCCAAATCTCTTTCCTCTGAGAAGCCTCTTGTAAGCATACTGCAATGATCATCATATTGATCATCATACTGATATGATCTCCAGTGACTGAAAATAAACATGAACATACTGACAAGGGAAAGGTAGTGTATCTATGGCATCTGAGCTGCAAATCGTTGAGTGTCTTCCTATCTGAATATATTTATCTCTGCTGCTAGGCTGTATACAAGTTGTAAAAGAAATATGGGATTCACCTTGTTTATGTTGAAAATAAATCTCCATTGAATGAGTGAATTAAGGATGAGTAAATAAACAAGATAACCCTGTGCACATCCCTCTAAATGGAAAGGTTGAGTAACATGAAAAAGTTCCTTGGTGTACGACTCCTCTCTTCACTCAAGAGTCCTGGATCTCAGGAAGGCACCAGTGAGAGTTGACATCAGGCACCTTAAACTTGGATCCTCCCATACACTGAGGGAAGATGCCGGAGCCCAGAGGAAGAGTTTGAAAGAGTTGAGAACTTCTCTCTTAAACTGAGTAGGAATAACATTGTGAGGAATCCTTTGGGGGACTAGGACAGGGCCAGGGATGAGGATCAGGGAGAGGGAATGGAGGAACGGAAGAGGGAAGCCCTCCACTACTTCCCCTTGGGCCTCTCCAAATTGAAAATCCTGTCGCAGATTATGAGTCTGGAGTTCTCTCTTGTCCAGCAAGAGAGTAGATGCAGAATTGAATACAAGAGAAGTTAATGTCCAGGAGGAGACAAGAGCCCCTCAAACAGGGGCTTCATCTCCATATTTATTGACTGCACAAGATATTACCCACGTGGTGATCATGAAGAAAACAAAATCTTACACACATGAACATGGAGAAAGCAATCAGACAGTAATCATTAACTTGTGTGTGTAAGAAGCAAAAGGTCTGGGGGGCAAGTGGAGTTTGTGGTCAAAGTACGATAGTATATTGGCATCAAATGGAAAGTAATTTCCTGCAGGTGATATAACAGGTTACTTGTGATCCCATTACAATATCTCGCTAGCTAACCTTGGGTGCTTTTGCCCCGGGGTGGCAGCTTTCTGCTGTAAGCTTTTTTTCTAACCCATTTATATAAGTGGAACCTATTTCCCCACAAAATCCCACCCTAGTGCCTGCAACATTATCTTCAGGGTTCTTGGCTTTGTCTCCCCTATCAGGAGTAGGCTCTTTACAAGAAGGGCTTGAAGCCTTAAGTGTCTGTCCCCTTAATGCTGTGGCTCCTGCAACCACTGTTCCATATGAGTAGCTCATTTCTCCTCCTGTATTCCATTGGAGACAGCCCTTGATCACTTTCATTTAGCTAAAAGACCTGGACTCTGGAGGAAATGGAGGCTATTTAAGTGAATTATTTAGAACCAGGAGCAAAGGCCACTTGTGACGATGTGTGTCAGCCTAATCCCAGGACAGGGATTCCCAAATGACTGGGAATATATAATCTGCAGAATCCATTAGCTTCTCAATGTGGGGATTGGAGGGCAACAGTCAATATTATGGAAAGTGGTTAAAGGGTATGTCCTGACTACAGCTTCAAGAGCAGCCCTTGGACAGGGAGGAGGCATCTGGGAGACAAGTGATAAAAGATGAGGAGGGAGGCACAGGGCAAGGTAGATTTGGGTGGCCCTCAGGCCTGCCTGTCAGAGGACTTCTCACCTTGAATGCCCATTGGAATCTTCTGGGAATTTGTGAAACGCTCATATCTGGGTTTAACCACCACATCCAGATTCTAATTAAGTTGGTCTAGTTTGTGGCCTGGACATCAGGGTTAGGATGCTCCAGGTGAGGAGGCTGAAAGGGAAGGGAGAAATTTTATCATTTCTNAAAGGGCATGAGCCTCTTATGGTTTTCAATACATACCCCATGTTCCTGTTTTATATCCATATATATCCATAGATGAAAGTCTCATCCATTTCACTGTCAACAATGGTGCTAGTGTTATTATTACATCTTTCTGGCCAAGTTAAGATTATAAAAACATACATCATTATTTAATTTGAATTTTGTTACAAGATGAACATTTCCTCCTGTTTGCTTTCTATATATGTTTTGTGTTGTGTATGTCATTTGCCATTAAGGGAGGATTTATGATTCTTCTATATTAGAATAAACATTTAATATATAAAACAGGATGACCCATTTCTCTAACATTTGAGTGAAATGCTTTTCCCTCAGTTTACTTTTCACTGTGATTAGTTGGTTCTTATACGGAAATTATCTATCGATCCTTTTCTTTCAAAGATTCATAAATTTAAATGCTACCATCAAAAAAAAAAAAACCACAAAAAACAAAAAACACAACAGCTAATATGGGGCACCTGAATGGCTCAGTTGGTTGAGTGTCCCAACTCTTTTTTTTCATGTTTTAAAAAAATGTTTTTACCATTTTACTTACCTATCTATTAATTTACATCCAGGTTAGTTAGCATATAGTGCAATAATAATTTCAGAAATAGATTCCAGTGATTCATCCCCCTGTGTATTAACACCCAGTGCTCATCCCAACAAGTGTCTTCCCTAATGCCCGTTACCCATTTAGCCTATCCTCCCTCCACAACCCCTCTAGCAATCCTCTGTTTGTTCTTTATATTTAAGAGTCTCTTATATTTTGTCTCCTTCCCTGTTTATATATTATTTTTGCTTCCCTTATGTTCATCTGTTTTGTATCTTAAAGTCCTCATATGAATGAAGTCATATGATATTCTTTCTCTGACTGACTAAATTAGCTTAGCATAATACCCTCTAGTTCCATCCACTTAGTTACAAATGGCAACATTTCATTCTTTTTGATTGTCAAGCAATACTCCATTGTATATTTATACAATGAAAGATAAATGAATTTATCCATTCATGGACATTTGGGCTCTTTCCATACTTTGGCTATTGTCAATCGCTGAGCGTCCAACTCTTGACCTTAGTGTTGATCTTGCTCTTGATCAGGTCACAATCTCATGGTTCATGGATTCAAGCCCTGTGTTGGGCTCTGAGCTGGCAGAGTGGAACCTGCTTGTGATAATGTCTCTGCCCCACCCCCTGACTCAAAATAAATTAACTTAAAAAAAAAATTCAACATACAAATACTCTCAATTCTATTCTGTGCAGTTTTTAGCCATTAAGTTATTCCACTAATTCATGTTTAAATATATATTTTGGATATAACTTAATGTTTGCACAAACTGATAATCCGGTGGCTGTTTACAGTCTATATGGAAGAGTCTTAGGGAACAAACTTGCTCAATCTAGAAGACAGGCCCTTGTCTTGAGCTGTGTTTCTATAACAATCACACTGTTTTTACTGACAGTACATATTACAAGGTTATAATAATTACGGTTTTAGGGTTATAGGTTAATAATTAGATTATAACTATTATGATGGTGGTGAGCGTGATAGAGATCATGAATAGAGAAGGGCTTATGCTCTGTTGGCTAGGACTGCCTTGTGATTTTCATGTGCCTTAGGCATTTTTGCTTTTGTGGGCTCCTCCATCTATAAAAAATATTACATTATTTTGTAACTGTGTGCTATAAAGGCAAATACAACCCAGGCTGGATTCATTACTATATATTCAATTTTATTCTTAAAGCTTTTTTTTCTTTTTTTTTTTTTTTTTTTTTTTTTACANTGCCTGTTGCATGTAATGGATATCAACCCTGTTCCATGGTCACCTCTTAGCACAAATTAACTCTCTTTAAATAATTGGGTCTACTTTGTGTCTTTGCATTCAGTCTCTCTAATACACATTTTTACCTTTACCAGAACCATAGTATTTTAACAATTACCGTTTTTAAATATGTTCTAACAGTTATTAAAGCTGATCTATGCCCCAAAGTTCTTCTTTTTAGGCCTCTGGACCACTTATTTTCCAAGTAATCTTTAGAAGTCGTCTGTTTATCATAAGAGAAAAATTCTCTTGAAGTTGAGTACAAGCAGGAAGGGTCAGAGAGAGAAGGAGAGAGAGATTCCCAAGCAGATTCCACACTGATAGCACAGAGTCCAATGTGGGGCTTGAACTCACAAACCATGAGATCATGACCTGAGCCAAAACCAAGAGTCAGATGCTTAACCACCTGAGCCACCGATATGCCCTGGAACCCCAGATACATAGATATCTTTTTCTCTTTTTTCTTTATTTTTTAATTTACATCCAAGCTAGTTAGCATATAGTCCAATAATGATTTCAGGAGTAGATTCCTTAATGCCCCTTATCCATTTAGCCCATCCCCCCCAACACAAGCCCTCCAGTAACCCTCTGTTTGTTCTCTATATTTAAGAGCCTCTTATGTTTTGTCCCCCTCCCTGTTGTTATATAATTTTTGCTTCCCTTCCCTTATGTTCATCTGTTTTGTATCTTAAATTCCTCCTATGACTGAAGTCATATGATATTTTTCTCTAATTTTGCTTAGCATAATACTCTCTAGTTCCATCCACATAGTTGCAAATGACAAGATTGCATTCTTTTTGATTGCCGAGGAATACTCCATTGTATACATATATAACACATCTTCTTTATCCATTCATCCATTGATGGACATTTGGGCTCTTTCCATACTTTGCCTATTGTCAATAGTGCTGCTTATAGCACTATTGGGGTCCATGTGTCCTTTTGAAACAGCACACCTATATCCGTTGGCTAAAAACCTAGTACTGCAATTGCTGGGTCATAGGGTAGTTCTATTTTTAATTTTTTGAGAAACCTCCATACAACAGAGTGGCTGCACCAGTTTGCATTCTCGCCAACATCTGTTGTTGCCTGAGTTGTTAATGTTAGCCATTCTGACAGGTGTGAGGTGGTATCTCATTGTGGTTTTGATTTGTACTTTTTTGATGATGAGTGAGTGATGTTGAACATATTTTCATGTGTCTGTTGGCCATCTGGGTGTCTTCTTTGAAGAAGTGTCTATTCATGTCTTTTGCCCATTTCTTCACTGGATTATTTGTATTTTGGGTGTTGAGTTTGATAAGTTCTGTATAGATTTTGGATGCTAACTGTCTATCTGATATGTCATTTGCAAAGATCTTCTCCCGTTCCATTGGTTGCCTTTTAGTTTTGCTGATTGTTTCCTTTGCTGTGCAGAAGGTTTTTATTTTGATGAGGTCCCAATAGTTCATTTTTGCTATACATATTTAAAATGTTAATTTTTTAGAGCCATAAACATAGGATATATGTTCATTTATTTGTGTCTTCCTCAGTTCTTTTCATCAGTGTTTCACAGTTTTTAGTATAGTTTTGTAGTTTAGTAGTCTCAATATCTTTGACCTATTTGGTTATATTTATTCCTAAGATTTTTATTCTTCTTGATGCTATTGTACAGGGCATTTTTTTTCTTAACATTTTTTGGTAGTTTATTGTTAGTATATAGAAACACAATTGATTTTTGTCTATTGATTTTATATCCTGTACCTTTATTGAATTCATATATCAGTTCTAACAGTTTTTTGGTGGAGTTTTTAGGATTTTCTATATGAAAGATTATGCCATCTGCAAACAAGGAGTTTTACTTCTCACTTTCTGATTTGGATGCCTTTTATTTCTTTTACTTGAAATGCTCTTTCTGGCTATGAATTTGAGTACTATGTTGAATAGAAGTGCTGAAAGTGGGCACTTTTATCTTGTTCTTGATAATATACTAAAAGCTTTCAGCTTTTTGCCATTGAGTATGATGTAAGTGACAGTGGGCTTGTCATACATGGCCTTTTATTATATTGAGGTTGGTTCCTCCTATATCCAATTTGTTGAGAGTTTTTATCGTGAAAGGATGTTGAATTTTGTCAAATACTTTCTCTGCATCAGTTAAGATGATCAGTCATATGATTTTTTAAAACTATATGAAGAAATAAAGATTTCTTTTTTTTAGTGTTTATTCATTTTTGAGAGAGAGAGAGAGAGACAGAGTGCAAGCAGGGGAGGGGCAGAGAGAGAGGGAGATGCAGAATCTGAAGCAGGCTTCAGGCTCCAAGTTGTCAGCACAGAGCTCGAAATGGAGCTCGAACTCATGAACTGTGAGATCATGACCTGAGCCAAAGTCTGATGCTTAACTGAGCTACCCAGGTGCCCCTAAAGATTTCAATAAATATAATTATATAGGCAATTATAAAAACTGGTTTTTTGATTAAAATGGTTTATAAGTGCACTTTTTGTTTTCTACATGTTTTAGCACATTAATAAAAATTTTTAAAAGACTTTATTTTTAACTAATCTCTTCACCCATTGTGGGACTCGAACTCACAACCCTGAGATCAAGATCACATGCTTTACCAACTGAACCAGCCAGCACCCCTCATATTAATAATTTTTATTTATTTATTTTTTAAAAGCACATTTATTCAGCATCGTGATGAGACTATTACATTTAGCAATCAATAGCATGGGTGCAAGAAAGAAAAAATCTACATTTAAAACCCTTTGTTGGAATGCTTTACACTTTCCACAGAACAGAAGCTAAAATAACCTGTTATACAGTTAGTCACAAATACAGTCATCGAATTTTTTGCCCATACACATGAGTATCATTTAAAGCATGTCTTCCATGTAGCAGCGAGGACCTGCCAGCACTGTGCTTGGCTGAGTTCATAAATCTGTTGTAACCTGTAGCTTCCCTGTCACTTCTCTGGCTCTCTTCTTCTGCTAAGCCTGTTTCCTGGCAGTAATTAAAACCTTCTGCCACTGCCATAGCTACTGCTGCTGCTGGAACCGCCATACCCACCTTGGTTTTGTGGTCTGGCAAAATATTGGCCTCCACCACCGTAGAGGCCAGAGCTTCTGCTTCCAAAGTGTCCTCTTTTCATGGGTCCAGTATTTGAAGATTGATTACTGTAATTGCCAAAATCATTATAGCTTCCACCACCTCCAAAGTTGCTTCCCACATTACCAAATCCATTATAGCCATCTCCACTGCCACCATATCCACCACCACCTCAACTGCCACCAAAGCCACCTCACCTGCTGAAGTTTCCTCCACAACCAGAGTTGTCATTCCCACCAAAACCACCTCCATGACCATCACCAAAGTTTCCAGAACCCCCTTGACCTCATTGGCTGGACAAAGCACCAGTCATTTCTTCTTAGATAGAGGTTTCCTTACTTCACAGTTGTGGTCATTCACAGTATGGTATTTCAGAATGACAGTCTTGTCTACAGAGTCATGGTTGTCAAATGTTACAAAAGCAAAGCCTCTCTTTTTGCCACTGCCTCGGTCGGTCATGATTTCAGTCACTTCAGTTTTCCCATCCTGTTCAAAATAATCTTGTAGATGATGTTCTTCAATGTCTTCTTTAATGCCACTGACAAAAATATTTTTCACAGTTAGGTAGACACCAGGTCTTTGACAGTCTTCTCTTGAGACAACCGTCTTTGGTTCTGCCACTCTTCCATCCACCTTCTGTGGCCTTGCAGTCATGGCTGCATCGACCTCTTCCACAGTGGCATGCCTGTGTGACAAACCCAGAGCCCCTGGAGCACTTGGTGTTTGGACCTCTCATTACCACACAATCTGTAAGCATTCCCCATTGCTCAAAATGGCTCCTCAGACTTTTATTGGTTGTTTCAAAGCTCAGACCTCCAATGAAAAGCTTCCACAGCTGTTCAGACCCTTCAGGAGACTGACTTAGACATGAAGGCAGTGGGAGGGGAGACTTTCCTGATGCAGAAAGGCCAAGTTAATAATCTAAAAAAAAATTCTGAAAGCTAGTATTATTGTAACAGAGTTTAACTCCACATTTGGCTTTTTGTATAATTAAACAAACTAATACATTTAAAAGAACTGTTCCTTTATGCTTTTGGATGCACAACACATCAGGATGCAATGTTGTGACATCAACAACCAAACTCTGCTGTAAAGAAGAGGTTAAACTGGTGTGAATTCAAATTAGATTATAACTTTCAGATAATGTAACTTGCATAGTAACCACAAAGAAAACGTCTATAGATTTATGACACACAAGAGGAAATGTGAAATGAAATTATACATTCCACTGAAAAATTTAATCACAAAAGAAGACAGTAATCCAGAAAATGAGAAACAAACTTTTAAGGCATTTAGAAAACAAATAGCAAAATGGTAAAAGTAGGTTTTTGTTTATCGGTAACTATTTTATTTTTTATTTATTTTTTTACACATTTATTTTGAGAGAGAGAGAGTACAAGCAGGGGAGAGCCAGAGAGAGGGAGAGAGAGAATCCCCAAGCAGGCACCACACTGACCGCGTGAATCCTGATGTGGGGCTCAAAGTCATGAACTGTGAGATCATGACCTGAGCGAAACCAAGAGTTGGACACTTAACTAACTTAGCCACCTAGGTGCCCCATCAGTAACTATTTTAAAAATAAATTAATTAAACTCTCCAACCAAAATAGCTTAGCTGAGTGGATAAAAGCACATGATTCTTTATGCTATCTGCAAAAGATTCTTTTTAGATCTCAAAACACAAAAAGACTGAAAGTTTATATATGGAAAAATACTATAGAAATCATAACGAAAAGAGAGCAGGGATGGCTAAACTAATATCAAACAAATTATACTCTACTTTTTTAATGTTTGCTTTTGAGAGTGAGAGTGCACCTGCACATGAGCAGGGGGAGGGGTGGGACAGAAAGAGAGGGGGACAGGATCTGAAGTAGTCTCTGTACTGTGCACAGAGCCTAATGTAGGGCTCAAACTAATATTTGAACCCTGAGATTCTGACCTCATGACCTGAGCCAAAGTCAGATGCTTACCTGACTAAACCACCCGGCTGCCCCAAACAAAGTATACTTTATAAAGTTTTCAAAGAGGCAAAGAAGAATATTATATGTTAGTAAAATGCTCAGTACAGCAATAATATATTACAACTGTAAATGTTTTCCATGTCTAATGACAGATCATCAAAATATATGAAGCAAAGCTGACAGAATTCAAGGGAAAAATAGTCCTGCAATAATAGTCCAAGATTTTACTATACCACCACTCTCAGTATAGATATAAAACTAGGCAAAAGATAAAAGGTAAGCAAATAGAGGGCTTGATAGAATAAACTAAGGTAGATCTAACAGACATCCACAGAATTCTCTACCTAAGAACAGCATACATATTCTTCCCAAGTGCACTTAGAACATTTTCAGGATAGACCATATGTTAGGCCTCCAATTAAGTCTCAATAGCTTTAAGAAGACAGATACCATGCAGAATGTCTTCTTCAGTCACATCAGAATAAAATTAAAAATCAATAACAAAGGAAAAACTGTAAAATTCACAAATTTGTTGAAATTAACATATCCTTAACCAACAAATGGATCAAAATAGAAATCACAAGGGAAATTAGAAAATACTTAGAGACAAATGAAAACACAACAAACTAAAATTCGGTACAGAGAAAACAGTGCTAAAGAGCAAAGCTATAAATGCTTACATTAAAAAATGAGAGTGACATTAGCATCATGGTGGTATAAGACATTAGTCCTTTACCCCTTTTAAAACAACTAGACATTCATCCACAAGCAAAATATCTCAGTAGGAAGTGTGGGACCCAGTATAATATGTCAAGAGACCTGGATGACTCCTGCCCACCAGTGCATCTAAAACTAGGCAGACAGATTTTTAATTTCAGTAAAGATTTTAGAGTCAGCAAAACAGCTGTGCCCCCTCTCACTGGCCAAGAAAAAAAGCCTGGAGAGTTGACCTGGACAGATATCCTTGGGTGAGAGAGAACTTGAAGGGAGATTCTAGAACACCACTAGAGCAGGAAAGATATGAGTTTGGTCATGGTGGAGAAGGAAGAACTCTGCCAGAGCCACCCTTCCAACCAAAAGAGACACTGCAGAGAGCTACACTGTACATCCGTGGTGACCTCTCCTGTGGAGGAGGTAGAAATTGATGAGTTCCTGGCTATCTTACTTGTGTGGTGATGACTAGAGAAACCTGTTTCTATCCAACAACATGCAGCCCACTGAGGTGAGAACTCATGACTAAGAGGAGGGAAGACAGAATAAGAAGCAGATAAGAATATCCAAGTAATGCAGTTCATGGTGACTACTTCAGGACTTAAGCATGAACTCTGCTGATAAGGCTCTGGGAGTACAGCCACGTTAAGATCTCCCCACTGGGTCTGTGGGCACCCTACACCAAGAGTGCTAACCCACACCTTCCAACACACACACACACACACACACACGTGCTGCCAGTTGCAATGGCAATAGAGGTCCAGTAATCAGAGTACTCTTGGGAAATGGAAAAGGGCTATGGGCAAGGGAGAAACCACCACTTTTTGGAAAACCAAAGAGAGACGTCCAGCAGCAAGCCTGGTGACTTCTAAGAACAAGAAAAGATGTAAAAGCTTAAGATTTATGCCACAAGAGGAAGAAAAAAGAGTGGAGCAGGTCTACCCATTCAGAAGCTGAGGAAAACCCACATATAGCAGCACCAATCAACAGTACCTCATATGAAGGCAACCAATAAAGATTTAAAGAAATGTCTACTACCTCAACTGTGAAAGTAGGAATGTAAAATTATAAGGAACATGAAAAATCAACGAAATATATCCTCCTCAAAAGATATCAATCATCCTCGAATATCTGAGTTAAAAAGTGCATAGTATGACCTAACAGATAAAGAACTCAAAATAGCTGCTTTAAAAAAAGTCAGCAAACTAATGGGGCACCTGGGTGGCCCAGTCAGTTCAGCATCTAACTTTGGCTCAGGTCATGATCTCTCAGTTTGAGTTTGAGCCCCACATCGGGCTCTGTGGCAACAGCTCCAAGCCTGGAGCCTGCTTCAGATTCTATGTCTTCCCCTCCCTCTGTCCCTATTCTGCTGGCACTCTGTGTATCTCTCTCTCAAAAATATACATTAACAATTTTTTTAAACTCAGCAAGCTAAAAGAAGACTCAGAAAGACAATTCAATGAAATAGAAAAGAAAAAGATCAATCTGAGTTATCAGAGATAGAAATAATAAAAAAGAACCAAATTCTGGAGCTAAGGAATTCAATGAACGAGATGAAGAATGTAATAGAATAAAATAGAATGAAGAAATAGAATAAAATAGAGATGCAGTAGAGAGCATCTGTATTAGCAGATATACTAGACAAAAGACAGAATAAATGACTTAAAGGATAGGAATATTGAAATGACACAGAAGAGAACAAAGAAAAATTAAAAAGGCAGAGAAAGCCTGCATGATCTATGAGAATCCATCAAAAGTACAAATATCTAAATAATCAGGATTCCAGAAGGAGAAGAGAAGGGGGAAGAAAGTTTATTTAAATAAATAAGCTGAGAACTTCCCAAACTTGGAGAAAGACTTTATATCCAAGTTCAATGAAGCTAATAAATTACCCTATTATGTAAATGCCAAAAGACCTTTCTCCAAAACACATTATAATGAAATTGTTACAAATCAAAGAGAAAGAATCCTATACACACAGCCAGGGGAAAAAGTATAACCTCCAAAGAAAATCCCTTTAGGCTATGAGTGGATTTCTCAACAGAAATCCTACAGGCCAAGAGAGAATGGAATGTCATATTCAAAGTGTTGGAAAATAAAAACTGCAACCAGAATATTCTATTCAGAGAAGTTATTCTTCAGAGATGAAGGAGAAATAAAGACTTTCCCAGACCATCAAAAGCTGAGGGAGAAATGCTGCAAAAAGTTCTCAAATCTGAAATGAAAAGACAATAATCAGTGACATGAAAACATATGAAAGTACACAACACACTGGTATAGGTGAAAAATATATGGTCCAGATCTAGAAACCTCTAAAACAGAATGGTTGGTCAGCCACTTAACTATAGCATAAAGGTTAAAAGAGTATTAAAAATAACTATAGTAACCATAATTTGTTAATGAATACAAAACATAAAACGTGTGACATAAAAAGAGGGGGAGCAAAAGGTGGAGCCTTCGTAGGAGATTGAAGATAAGTTGCTATCGGCATAAAGTGAACCAGGGTTTATGTAAACCTCATGGTAACCACAAAGCAAAAATCTAAAGTAGATTCACAAAAGAAAAATCGGGGAAGCAAAACTTAACCATCACAGAATTTCACCGGTTTACAGAGGTAGGCAGAAATAGAAAAAGCAATTTCAATACAAAACAACCAGAAAACAATAAGGCAAACATGGCATTACTAATTCCTCATGTATCAATAATTACCTAAGTATAAATGGATTCAATTCATCAGTCAAAAGGCACAGAGTGGCTAGATGGATTGAAAAAAAACACAAGATCCAACTGTAGCCTACCTACAAGAGACTTACTTCAGCATTAAGGACACACATAATCTCAAAGTGAAGGTATGGAAAAATATATTCTGTGCAAGTGGTGAGCAAAATAAAGCAAAGGTAGCTATACTTAGAGAGTATAAACTTTTAAGCCAAAAACAATAATGAGACAAGATGATTAAAGGGTCAATTCATCAATAAGATATAACAATTGTTAATATATACTCATCCAGTATCAGAGCACCTAAACATATTAAGCAAATACGAGCATCCGAAGGGAGAAATTGATAACAATACCATATTAGTGGAACTTTAATACTCCACTTTCAGCAGTGGGTATATCACTCAGACAGAAAATCAACAAGGTAACAATGGACTTGAATCATACACTAGACCAAATGATATTTGTAGATTGTTCCTTCCAACACCAGCAGAAAACACATTCTTTTCAAATGCACACAGAATATTCTCAAGGAAAGATTATATGATAAGTGATAAAACAAGCCTCAGAAAACTTTAAAATATTGAAGTCATACCAAGTATCTTTCCTGACCACAATGGTAAGAAACTAGAAATCAACAAGAGGAAAGTAGAAAACCCATAAATATGTGGAAACTAAACAGCACATTCTTGAACAACTAATTGGTCAAAGAAGAAATCAAAGGGAAAATAAAAAAATATTTCAAAAGAAACAAAAATGGAAATTCAACATACCCAATGGACCTATGGGATGATATGGAAGCACTTCTGGGATGGGGCTTTATAGCAGTAAACACGTATATTAAGAAATTAGGCCTCAAATAGCAACCTAACTTTATACCTCAAGGAACTAGAAAAAAAGAAAAAAGAAAAATTAAGCCCAAATTTATCAGAAGGAAAAAATAATAAAGATCAGAGTGGAAATAAATGAAATAGAAACCAGAAAATTAATAGAAAATATCAACAAAACTACAGTTTTTTCAAAAGGATAAACAAAATTGATAAACCTTAGCAAAATTAAGAAGAGAGAAGACAAATTAATCAAAAAGGAAAGACCTTACATTTGATACTACCAAAATACATAGGATCAATATGCAATTGCTATGAACAATTATATGCCGACAAATAGATAACCTAGAAGAAATGGAGAAATTTCTAGAAACATACAACATACAAGACTGAATCAAGAAGAAAGAGAAAATTTGAATAGACTAATAACAAGTAATAAGATTGAATCAGTAATCATAAAGCTCCCAATGCAGAAAAACTCCAGGACCAGACTGCTTCATTGGCAAATTCTACTAAGAATTCTTAGAATTCTTCTAAGAATTAATGACAGTCCTTCTCAAACTCTTCCAAAAAACTGAAGAGGAGGGAACACACCCAAGCTCATTCGACAAAGCCAGCATTACCCTGAGACCAGAGCCCATAATGACACTACAAGGAAAGAAAGCCACACACCAATATCCCTGATCAGTATACATGCAAAAACTCTCAACAAAATGCTACCAAACCAAATTTGAGAACATTTTGAAAGGATCGTACTGCATAATGAAGTGCGGTTTATCCCTAGGATCCAAGGATGTTTCAACATATGCAATTCAATAAATGTGATATACCACATTAATAGAAAGATAAAAGTCACATGATCACCTCATTAGATGCAAAAACAGCATTTGCCAAAATACAACATGGTTTCATGACAAAAGCCCTCAATAGACTGGGTATATATAATAATATTATGTTATTATTCCTCAACATAATAAAGGCCGTGTATGACAAACCCACAGCTAATATTATACTCAATGTTGTAAAAATTGAAAGCTTTTCTTCTAAGATCAGGAACAAGACAGGACTGCCCATTCTCACCACACTTATTCAATATGGTACTGGAATTCCTAGCTAAAGAAATAAGGAAAAAACAAAGAAATAAAAAGCATTCAAAACAGAAGTAAAATTGTTATTTGCAGATGATATGATCATATATATAGAAAATCCTAAAGAACTAAACCAAAAAATTCTTGGAACTAATCCATAAATTTCAGTTACAGGATACAAAATCAATATACAGAAATTAGCAATTTATACACTAACAATGAAATATCTGAAAAAAGAAATTTAAAAAACTATTCCATTCACAACAGCATGAAAACCAATAAAATATCTAGGAATAAATTTAACCAAGAAATTTAAAGATCTGAACCATGAAAGCTACAAGATTTTGTTGAATGACATTGATGAAGATACAAACAACTGTAAAGACATTTCATGTTCATGGATCAGAAGAATTAGTACTGTTAAAATGTCCTTATGACCCAAAGCAATCTATAGATTCAGTGCAATCCCTATCAAAATTCCAATGGCATTTTTCACAGAAATATATAAAAACAACCTTAAAATTTGTATGAAACCACAAGAGAAACCACAAATCCTGAGAAAGAAGAACAAAACCGGGTATCGCACTTCCTGATTTCAAACTATATTGCAAAGCTCTAGCAGATAAAACAATATGGTACTGGCATTAAAAAAAAAAGACATACTATTGGGGCACCTGGGTGGCTTAGTCGGTTAAGCGTCCGACTTTCGCTTAAGGTCATGATCTCGCGGTTCGTGGGTTTGAGCCCCGCGTCAGGCTCTGTGCTGACTGCCAGCTCAGAGCCTGGAGCCTATTTTGGAGTCTGTGTCTCCNGACAGTTCAGATTTAAACTCCCACATATACAACCAACTAATATTTGACAGGAATGCCAAGAAGGAATCCAAAGGGAAATAATGGTCTCTCTAACAAATGATGTTGGGAAAACCAGATAACCACATGCAAAAGAAAAAAAAAAAGAAATTGAACATCTGTCTTAACACCATTCACAAAAATTTGCTTGAAATGGATTAAAAACTTAAATATAACACCTGACATTATAAAACTCCCACAAGAAAACATATGGGGAAAGATTCTCCACAGCAACCTCGATAATAATTGGGGGGTGGGGGGAATATGACACCTAAAGCAAAGCAACAAAATAAAAAATAAAAAAGTAGAACTACATGAAACTAAAAAGCTTCTATACAGTAAAAGAAACCATCAACAACAGTGAAGAGACAACCTACAGAATAGGAAAAAATATTTGCAAACCATACAGTTGATAAGAGGTTACTGTCCAAGATATATAAAGAAATCCTACAGCTTAATAGCAAAAACTCCAAATGATCCACTTTTTAAATGGGCAGAGGACCTGAATAGACATTTTCCCAAAGAAGATATATGAATGGCTAACAAGTGTATGAAGAACACATGACAAGGTATTCAATCCCACTAATCACAGGAATCCAATTCAAAACCACAATGACATATCACCTTATACTTGTTAGAATAGCTGTGATCAAAAAGAGATAACAGATGCTGACATGAATGTATAGAAAAGGGAATCCTTGTGCACTGCTGGTAGGACTCTAAATCACGGCAGCCACTATGGAAAATAGTGTGTAGGATCCTCAAAAAACTAAAAATAAAACTACCATATGATCCAGCAATTCTGCTCCTAAGTATTTATCCAGAGGAAGTGAAAACACTATGTCAAATTGATACCTGCACCCCATGTTCATGGCAGCATTATTTATAATTGCCACAACATAGAAACAACCTAAGTATCTGCTGACAGATGAATGAATAAAGATGTTGTGAAATACATATTCAGTGAAACCTTATTCAGCCATAAAAAGGAAAATCTGCCATTTGCAACATGGGTGAATCTTGAGGGCATTAGGCTATGTGAAATAAATCAGAAAAAGACAAAGACTGTATGATCTCACCTATACAGAGAATCTAAAAGAAAAAAATCACCTAACTCAAGAAAAGCTCTAATTTGTGGTTACCAGAAGTAGAGAGTGATGGAGAGGGAACTGGAAGAAGGTGGTCAAAAGCTACAAGCTTCCAGGTATAAGATAAATAAGTACTAGGGATGTAATGTAAAGCATGACCATAGTTAACATTGTTGTATGGTATATATAAAGTTATTAAGAGAATAAATCCAAAGTGTTATCACAAGGAAAAACTTTTTTCATTAATTTTATTTGTATGTGTATGATACAGTGTATATTAAACATTGTGGTAATCATTCCACAATATAGGTAAAAACCATTATGCTATTATGTTATCTTATACAGTACTATATGTCAATTATATCTCAGTAAAACTGAGAAAAAATATTGCTTTGGTTGTGCATAACATTATAGACTAGTTGAATACTTTTGTTAGCAAGGTACAGTTTATATGCAACATATATATTGGTCATGTATTGAAACACACAAGCAAAATAGTTGATGAGGAGCCATCAACTTCTGCCTGAGAGTTTCCAGTGTGTCAGCCTGCCCTACAGATTTTGTACTTGCCCATTCTCACATCACACAAGCTAATTACATGAAACTGAATATACACATAAATATATTAGAAGTGATATTACTTACCCAGGAAAGCTTTTCTATCTGGATTAGGTTAGATTACAACCTCCCATGCCTACTCCGAAGATAGGGTTTATCACACTGTGTTCTAATTGCCCCCTTCCTTCATGCCTCAAATACCAATCAGGCATCTACCATACTTGATTCTATGTTAAGTGTTACAGTGGAGAGCAAAATGGATGCAGTCCCTGTGTGAATGGAACTTTCAGTCTAAGGAGGGATAGACACTAACCAAATAACAGATATATAAACTAAAACAAGTAGTGAGCTGAAAGAAAGATATGACCACTCTTTAAAATCAAATAAGAAAGAAATATAACTAGACTCAGAGAGTGATAGTCTGGTGAGGCTTCCTTGAGGAAGCAATGCTGAGCTGAGATCTGAAGACAAGTAAGACTTAACTGAAAATAGAGAATAAGGGGAGACCAGACCAGTGGAAAAGATACTGTGACTGGAAGAACATGCAGATTCTGACAAATTTTTAAAATGCTGATGTGACTAGAACTCAGAGTGGGAGGGAGAGCATAATGAGAATTCAGACTGGAACAATAGTCAGGTGCCACATTAAATGTAATTTTGTGGACCATATTAAAGGTTTTATATAGGACCTGGCAGATCATTGAATATATCTATGAAGGCAAGAAACCATGCATATAATCTTCCTAGATTTACAGATGAGCCAAGATCTCCAGGAAGTCTCAAAACAACCCCTCTTTATGGAAACAATTAATCTTACCATTGCCCTGGCAAGCCAGAGTATGAGAGATGAAGCCCAGATTTATAGTGCTTGGCTCAGAGCCCTGCCACAGACAAGGGCAAGACTTTTGTTAGCTCTCCCCATCACTTACATGCAGCAGCTATTACAAGAATATCCAGAAAAGTTTCATTAAGAACAGAAATATCTGAGGATCCAAATAATTGAAGAGCCTTACCCCCTACTTCAGAGGCATTCTTGAGAGTGAATTGTTAATTGTCTAGGATAGATCCAGGTAAAGAGATGGCTCTTAGAAAGTTAAGGCAAGCTAGGAACTTCATAGTAAAGAAAATAGAATTTTCTTGAAATCTCAACAATTACTAACCAGTCCTTGCTTCAGAAGTGTGCTCTTAGTCACAGCCAATTCTCCCTGGAGAGTCGGCCCAAGGATGAATCTCTTGAGAGCCAAGTGAAACAGGAGAGCAGAGAAAGTGAATTCTGCTCACTAATGGAGGAATTTTCTTGGAATTAGAGTGATCCAAAGATAGAATGAGCTACCTCAGAAGATAGTGATATCAAAACTTCAAAAATAAGCTAGAAGACCACACGTAGTGTTATAGAGGAGATTCAAACTTATGGGTTGGTCTGCATGGACTTAATAGTTTCTTCCCACCATGAGAATCTTAGAGGCAGAAAGAATAATGTGAAAGAGTAACCGTAGGATAGAGAGAACTGAGAGAACTGAACGAGAGAAAGAGGCTGCTGGTAAAAAGCATTCAGTAATAAAGAACAGAAGGACTTAATTTTGTTTGGAGTAGAAGCAGTTTATGCCATTGCACCTAATCTGATCTGGGGTTGGGAACCAGGAGAAAGAAATCTAACAGTGCATTCTTTCTGGGATCTGTGGATTCCAACTTGAGATCAAGTCTGCACATCTATCCAACTCCACTGAATATGCTTTTCAGATTTTGGTGTTGAGCTTGGGTTATTATCTTGAAGATGGATGTTAGTTATCTGTAGCTGTGTAGCAAATTATCTCAAAATGTAGCTCAGAAGAGCAAAGATTTATTATGTCACACAGATTCTGAGGGTATGCTATCTAGGAGAGGTTCAGCTGAGTGGTTCAGGCTCAGAGTCCCTCTCCACATAGATAAATATGTAGATAGATACAAATATATGATTTTATAGTCCAGCTCCCACCTGAGTCTAGAATCATATGCAGATTCAAACAGGCCTAAAGAAGTCTCTCCTAGGCTCCTTTATTTGGTTGTTGACAGACTCCATTCCTGGTATTGGACAGAGATGTGGGCCCCTCCATAACCTGCTTTAATGGCCTCATGACATGGCATCAGGCTTCACAAGGAGGAAGTGATTCAAGAGGAAGAGAAACATGAATGAGTGAATGAAACAGTGTCCAAAAAGGAAGCAGGACTATTATTTACAATATAAAAATCTTCTATATAACTCTCTAAGAAGACAGGGAGCCCAATAAAGAATGGACAAAGTATTTGAATAGAAATTATCCAAAGCAAGATAAACAAATGGCCAATAAACACATAAAGAGATACTCAATTATCACTAGTCATTAGGGAATCAAAAATTAAAACCCACAATAAGGTATGGTTACAGAGTAATAAGAATAGCTAAAATTTAAGACTGAGAATACTAAGCATTGGCAAGGACACATGGAATGAGTTAAATGATCATACTATACTTCTGCCGTAGTAAAATGTCAGAGTCATTAAAAAAAAGGTTTGCTTATACACACATGTACCATACCATTTCAAGTAATTTAAGAATTATTAATTCAATTTTTCACAAAAAGACTTGTACATAAATGTTTATAAGTATTTCATTTATAATAGCCAAGTCAGGAAACAATTCTGTATGTGTCCATCCAACAAATTGTGGTACACATGAAATACTTTTTTTTCTTTCATAGTTTATTGTCAAGTTGGTTTCCATATAACACCCAGTGCTCATCCCAACAGGTGCCCTCCTCCATGCCCATCACCCCTTTCCCTTCTCCCCCATCCCCATCACCCTAAGTTTGTTCTCAGTATTCAAGAGTCTCTCATGGTATGCCTCCCTCCCTCTCCCCACCTATTTTTTCCCCTTCTCCTCCCCCATGGTCTTCTGTTAAGTTTCTTCTGTTCCCCTTTTAAGTGAAAACATATGGTATCTGTTTTTCTCTGCCTGACTTATTTCACTCAGTGTAACACCCTCGAGTTCTGTCCTCATTGCTACAAATGGCCAGAGTTCACATTCTTATTGCCATGTAGTATTCCATTGTATCGATAAACCACATCTTCTTGATCCATTCGTCTGTTGATGGACACTTAGGCTCTTTCCATGATTTGGCTGTTGTTGAGAGTGCTGCTATGAACATTGGGGTACATGTGCCCCTATGCGTCAGCACTTCTGTATCCCTTGGGTAAACTCCTAGCAGTGCTATTGCTGGGTCATAGGGGAGTTCTACTGTTAATTTTTTGAGGAGCCTCCACACTGTTTTCCAGAGGGGCTGCACCAGTTTACATTCCCACCAACAGTGCAGGACAGTGCCTATTTCTCCACATCCTTGCCAGCATTTAGAGTTCCCTGATTTGTTCATTTTAGCCACTCTGAGCAGCGTGAGGTGGTATCTCAGTGTGGTTTTGATTTATATTTCCCTGATGATGAGTGACGCTGAGCATCATTTCCACATGAAATACTTTTTAATTCTTGTTCTTCCCAGGGAGATATATATATCAATTATATATTGATACACATAACAATATAAATAAATCTCACAGTCAGTATGCTAAGTGGAAGATCTTAGGACAAGAGCATGTATACCATCTGTCTATCTCTGGGAAATGATCTATAATGATAGAAATCAGGTCAATAATTGTGTTGGGTGGGGGTTTAGGAGATATTGACTTCAAAGTGTCATGAGGAACATCTGAGACAAAGAAAATTTTATACCTTTTTCTGTGGTGATGGTATATGGAGAACATTTGGCAAAACTCATGGAAATATAATTTAAAATATATAATGTTTTATTGTGCAACCTATACCTTATGAAAGTTGATTTTAAATATAAGAAAAAAGTGAGGCTCCTGAGTGGCTCAGTTGGCTGAGCTCAGTCAACCTTGGCTCAGATCATGATCTCAAGGTTCATGAGTTCAAGCCCCGCATAAGGTTTGCTGTTGTCAGTACAGTGACTGCTTTAGCTCCTAGGTGCCCCTTCTCTCTGCTCCTCCCCCACTCATTCTCTGTCTCTCTCGAATAAATATTAAAAAAGTAATAAGAAAAATGTTCAAAATATTTAAATAAAAATTTTAGAACGTGAGGGATAATTCATAGAAACAAAATAATACTTGGAAACTTTATTGCCCTCTACCCAGGCAAAAATACCATATATGAATAACATATTTAACCACTTTGATTACAGATAGATAGATAGATAGATAGATAGATGGATAGGTATCTGCAAATGTAATTTTATGCCTAGGGAAATTTTTCTGATTTTTTTTTATCATTATGGGAAAGAATCATGTGATAAGCCTCATAGAAAATTTCAATTTCCCATGTAAAAAATTATAAAGATCAATTTTCTCAAAACTCAGTGCAAAAACGCAGAACTGATAACTGAAGTATACGTTTAAAAGCTATTTTAAATTAAAAAAAAAACCTGTACAACTTTTAAGTCAAAGTGGAAATCAAAACAAAAATTACAGACTTTTAAAAGCAAGATCTTTAGGGGCACCTAGGTGGCTCCGTTGGTTAAGTGGCCAACTTAAGCTCAGGTCATGATCTCATAGTTTGTGAGTTCAAGCTGTGCATCGGGCTCAGTGCTGACAGTTCAGAACCTGGAGCCTGCTTCGAATTCTATGTCTCCCTCTCTCTCTCTGCCCCTTCCCCCTGTCTCTCAAAAGTAAATAAATTTAAATTTTTTTAAAAAGCAGGATCTTTTTATCTCTTGTTATATAGTTAAAGATGAACTCGGAACAAAATAATAAACATATAATAAATGTATAATATTTCAGACAGTGGTAAATTCTGTGAATAAGAATAAAACTGAATAAGGTGGACGGAGAATGATCAAAGAATGGATACTATTCTGTATATAGTGGTCAAGGAAGCCTTCACTGAGAAAGTGACATTTCAGCATTAAGAATGGAAAGGAAGTTATAAACAAATATGAATACTTTAAGCTATACTGAAAAGATACAATTTTGTAATCATACAAAAAATTCAAATTGACAAGTTTCACAAAAATATATGTGAACCAAGGACACAATGATTTTATATTCTTTGGGTAAATACATAGTAGTGCACTTGTTGGATCATAGGGTAGTCACCCCAATATTTTATAGCAGCATTACCTACAGTAGCCAAATGATGGAACCAACACAAGTTTCCATCAACTGATGACTGGATAGAGAGGAGGTGGTATGTATACACACACACACACATACACACACACAGGAATATTAGTCATAAAAAAAGAATAAAATCTTGCCATTTGCAATGACATGGATGAAGCTAGAGAGCATTATGCTAACTGAAATAAGTCAGTCAGAGAAAGACGAATACCATATGATTTCATTCATATGTTGGATTTAAGAAACATGGGGTGCCTGGGTGGTTCAGTCAGTTAAGTGTCTGGCTACAGCTCAGGTCATGATCTCGCGGTTCGTGGGTTTGAGCCCCACGTCGGGCTCTGTGCTGACAGCTCAGAGCCTGGAGCCTGTTTCAGATTCTGTGTCTCCCTCTCTCTCTGCCCCTCCCCTTCTCAAGCTGTCTCTCTTTCTCAAAAAGAAATAAAACGTTAAAAAAAAAAAAAGAGTAATTCTGTGGGGGCACCTGGGTCGCTCTGTTGGTTAAGTGTCCAACTCTTGATTTCAGCTCAGGTCATGATCTCACGGTTCAAGAGTTCAAACCCCGCATTGGGCTCTGCTGACAGCTCAGAGCTTGCTTGGAATTCATTCACTGCCCCTCCCCAGCTCCCCCTCTCTCTTCCTCTCTGTCTCTCTCAAAAATAAGTAAATGAACTTAAAAAAAAGAGTAACTCTGTGAAGCACTTATTATAAGCCTAGCATATAGTAAGCACTCAAAAGTATTAATTACTATTAAATTCCATGTTTGGAGATGTATTGTTCATATTAGCAAGTCAAAGGAGAAAAACCATAAGGTAATGTCAGATACCAAAAGTATTTTGATAAAATGTCATATTCATTTATTGTTTTTAAAAAGTTCTAATACACAGTAAGAAAAATACTTTCTTAAGATAATAAAGAAGCTCCATTTGAAATCTGTAGCCTTTATCATCAAGGATGCCCATTATCACCAACATTGTCAGGACATGATACAAAAAGAACAAAAATATGAAATAAGATTTATTATTATTTAAATATGATGCATTTGCCTACCTGGAAAACCCAATGCCAGTCAAAATCCAAACAGGATTTTAAAAAATTGACAATGATTCTAACTTTCTTCTAAAAGAAAAAAAATGTATACAAATTTCCAAAAGTATGTTGAAAAAGAGAAGTATTGGGGTGCCTAGATGGCACAGTCGGTTAAGCAATTAACTCTTGATTTTGTCTCAGGTCATGATCTCAACCTGTGAGATGAAGCCCTGGATCAGTCTGTATGCTGACAACACGGAGCCTGCTTGGGATTCTTTCTCTTCCTCTCTCTGTGCTCCTCCCTCGCTTGTGCTTGCTTGCACACTCTGTCTCTAAAAATAAATAAACATTAAAAAAAAAAAGAAAAGAAAAAGAAATATGAGATGCTTTTGCCTCATTCAAGGCCTCATCTTTTACCAGTGCAAAAGATATAGATATCAACAGAAGAGAAAAGAAAGACCAGAAAAAGATAGCGTATGATAAGGGTAGTATTTTAAATCAGTGTGGAAATTATTGGTTAATTAATAAATATTATTGTGAAAAGTAGACATAATCTTATTATTAATAAAATCTATCACTCCTTTGCATTTGTAAACACTGTGTATTTTCTGAAATTCATCATATTGTCAGGCAGAGCCGACTTTGAACCATGCATTTTGGAAGGCAAAGGCTCATTGAGTGGGATACATTAGTTCTATAATAAGAATTCTTGATATACATATTTCACCTGCAATTCTGTCAGTTTTTATTGCACATAATTTGAGGCATGTTGTTGGATGCACGTGTGTCCATTATCAATATATCTTCTTGCCACTTTGTTCTTTTGCCCGCTAGATGAACCCTTTCCTTTTCCTGAATTCTGTTTTGATTATATATTATGAAGCTCAATTTGTTTTTCTTCATATTTGTCTTATATACCTTTTCCTACCCACCTATTTTAAACAATTTTGAATCCTTCTGTTCTAAATGTTGTATTTTTAAAAAAAAAAAAATTTAATGCTTATTTTTGAGAGAGACAGAGTGGGAGCAGGGGGAGAGCAGAGAGAGAGAGGGACACAGAAACAGAAGCAGGCTCCAGGTTCTGAGCTGTCAGCTCAGAGCCCGATGTGGGGCTTGAACCCATGAACCATGAGATCATGACCTGAGCTTAAGTCAGACACTTAACCAACTGAGCCCACCCAGGCACCCCAAAATGTTTGTTTTATAGAAAAAAATCATTGCTAGATCCTTAAAAGAAAGTGAAACCTGATAGTCTTGATCTTTCATTTGATGACTTAATTTACAATTATTTTAAATCTATGTGAATACTTACCATCTTTTCTTAAATTGTGCATTAATTATATGTCAGGGGTCTTTTTCATGAACAAGTCTTTCCATTGAACAGAACAGATTCTGTTTCAGTTGTAAAAATTTATGCATTCTTTTAAAAATTTCTGATATGTGCCTTAACATAAAAGACCTGTACTTGTGACATTTATTTTTACTAAACATGAATAGCATGACCATCCATATATGCCAGTACCCAGTTTAGAAAATGATACCAAAGGAAACAAAACCATGGTAGGTGCTGCCTTTATACTAACCCTCTTCATGACATCTTCTTCCCACCTACTCAAAGTTAATAACTTTTAAAAATACGATATTTATTTTCCTTACACATAACTATGTTTTTGCTACATATGTATGTATCCCTTAAATCATGAATGGTAATGTTATGCATGTTTTAAATTCAATAAAAAATGGTACCGTCTGTGTGTATCTTTTGCAACTTACTTTATTTTGCACTGAACATTATATTTGAGATTTATCCAGGTTGCTACGTATATTTATATTCACTGTTCTGTAATGTATTGTAAATATCCATTATATGAATAAACCACAATTAATTAAAGTATAGATTATCAATAGATAGATAGGTAAAGAGATAACGTATATTAGTTTCAGAAGCAGAAGACTAGAACCAAAACAAAATGAACATTCTTTTTTTTTAATGCTTATTTATTTTTTGAGAGAGGGAGAGTGAAAGGGGGAGGAAGGGCAGACAGAGAGGGAGAGAGAATCCCAAGCAGGTTCCACACTGTGAGTGCAGAGCCTGATGTGGGGCTCAAACCGATGAACCATGAGATCATGACCTGAGCCAAAACCAAGAGCCAATTGCCCAACCGACTGAGCCACTCGGGTGCCCCAAAATGAACATTCTTATAATGATTTCAAGGAGATGAAATGCAAATTAACTCATAAAAAGATGGATAAAATTGCTAAGTTGGACATTAAGCAAATTGACATAAAATCTCAATAAGAGGAAAAGCAAGCTGTAGTACCAAAAACAATTCCATCAACTGATGACCCTTGTATGAGTCTGCTCTGGCAGTCATTACGGAATAACACAGACTAAATGGCTTAACAGCGGAAATGTATTTTCCCTCAGATCTGGATGCTGGAAGTGCCCAATCAAAGTCCCATCAGCATTGGTGTGTAGTGAAGTCTCACTTTTGTCTTAAAAATGGCCATTCATTCACTGTGTCTCTTACTAGCCTTTTCTCTGTGTGTACATAGAGAGGGAAAGAGAGAGATCTCTGATATCGCTCTCTGTTATTGTTTTTTTTATGTTTATTTTTGAGAAAGAGAGAGAGCATGAGTGGGTGAGAGGAAGAGACGGAGGGAGACAGAATCTGAAGCAGGCTCTGAGTTGTCAGCACAGAGCCTGATGCGGGGCTCAAACCCACATACTGTGAGATCATGACCGGGGCCGAAGTTGGACACTCAGCCGACTGAGCCACCCAGGCACCCCTATCTCTCTCTGGTTTTATAAGCCCTCCAGTCCTGTCAGTTCAGGCCCTACCCTTATGACCTCACTTAATCTTAACTGCCTCTAAAGACCCTATCTTCAAATATAGTCACATTGGGGGTTAGGGCTTCAACATATGGATGGGGTAGGGGGATGTTCACTCTATAACACTCCCAAATCTTATATCCCACTTAGCTTTTACCACATTAATACATAAAAACAACTTCAAAATCTTAGTGGTTTACAGAAGCAAATATTTATTTTTCTTGGTCATGGGCATGTAGTAGGGATGAGGATGATCTCAGCTGGTGTTGGCTGAGTGTGGATCTAGACTGCAGGTCAGATTTCGGTCCTCAGGCTTCATTTTGGAGTCCAGGCTAAACGGGCAAAAGACACCTAACCATGTACTTTTCAGGGTGATGGCAGTATCACAAGAGCACAAAACCCAACCACATAAACACATTTCAAACCTCTGCATGTACCACATCTACCAGCATCACATCAGCCAAATCAAGTTACTTGGCTAAGCCCAAAATCAAGGAGCAGGGATGTCCATTTCACCTACATTGTGGCCATGGCAAGACTAAGCATATATATACTTCTACCACGGGAGCAATAGTTCAACAGGCACAGCGTATGTTCTCAAGCTCTGAGTGTTTCCATGGGTCTTAATGACATTAGAAGACATTCTTTTGCTATGATGGCCATTGTGGGTTTTGTGTAGTAAAGACTGATGCTGCAGCCACACCATCCATACGTCAAAAATCTTCTGTCTGTCCATGTTGTGCTTTGATTTCTCAGCCATTCCTTATATCGCTTCATAAAGTTCTGAGTCAGCGCACCCAGCTTTTGTTTTGAGAGTTCACAATAGTCACACTCTTTCACTCTATGAGCTCTGAGTCACTTGAGAAGTATCCAGACTTCTGGGGGGAATTCAATGCAATGTTGACATTATTACTGGTGAAGTTGCCTTGGACCCCGGACTGCAATGGTTTCTCAGCTCTTTCCCCTCCTGATTTGACTTCCTTGTCATAGGCATTACTCCTAGAGAGCACCCTGCCTGTCTGCTCTGTTTACAGCATGGAGAGGAAGCAAAGCTGGTCAGATTAATCTGGAGAAGGAGAAACATAGAGCAAGAAGGGTCCTCAAACTAAAGACACAGGCCTTGTGGAGGCTTTGAGGCAGGAGGCAGAGTCACTGATAACTGGTGGCCACTGCAGAAGCCTCCAAGCATTTGAAGGGTCACTGTCTCGGTGACCAAATCGCTGAAGATCACACTTGAAGGGGTCACTGTCCAGGTGACCAAATTCAGTGAAGATGAAGACCCTTGGCCAGTTTGGCCTGAAGAAAATCAGGCCCAGAGGGGACCTGGGAGTTGACCACGAACATAAAAGAGAAGACATAACTTCATTACTTCTCTCATTCATTCAGTAAATAAATATTTGAGTCCTATCTTGTGCCAGGCATACTGTTCTGTGTATTGGGAATTCAGCAATTAACAAAATAACCATTCCCTTGTCCATGTGATACTGACATGGTTTATGGAATGGGGTACAAACATTAAACTAACTAAATAAAAAATATTAAAAAATATATCCTCTAACAGAAGATAATAAGTGGTAAAGAGGGAAAAAAAAATAAGGCAGAGAAGAGGGTTAGGGTGTGTTGGCAAGGTGAGGTACACCTTCAGAAAGGATGGCTAGGGTAGGTGACATTTGAATATAGATCTGGAGGGAATGGGGCCATGGAGTTAAAACATCATGCAACAGGTGAGGCAAGTGCAAACACTTGAGGGGGTGGGTGCCAGGGGGTATGGATTGAGGAATAATAAGGCCAGTGTGTGGGAGGTAAGTACAAGATGAGGCCAGATAGGTCATGAGACTGGTGGTGAGAGGAGGGAGGGAAGATCAGTGTGGACCTTGGAAGCCCCTACAATGCGCCAGGTGCTTATTCCATGAAATGAGGAGTCAGTGGAGTACTTTGTGCATAATGAAGACATTTGGGTGATTTACCTTTACAGTGCTGGTTGGGCGACAGTGTGGAGTACAGACTGAATGGGAGCAAGGGTCATATTCTGTGTGCTCCTGAGAAGTAATTAGAGTCATCAGATAGAAGGGGGTAACTTGGCCGACTAAACAACCTCACCTAATGGACCATGCACCCGTGAAACTGGGTGTGCAGTCACCCTGGGAGTCAGCAGCATGTCACTGACAGTCCTGGCAGATGCCAGGGATTTGACACTGGGAAATTCCCACATCAAATAAGGCATTAAACTCTGATATCCCAGATTCCTTCCAATAATGAGCATCTCTGATGCCACAGCATATATCACCCTAATCTCCCCCAGTTCAAATATAAGCTCCACGAATGTAAGACGTTTTGTCACTTCTGTTCATTGCTCTATCCCTGGTGCCTTAAATAGTGTCCAGCAAACAACAGTCATTCAATTAGTACTTGTAAATTAGTACTTGTGAATGTCCCTATTAAACATATTGTAGGTTTTTAGGAGCGCCTGGGTGGCTCAGTCTTTTAAGCATCCAACTTCGGCTCAGGTCATCGTCTCCTCGTTTGTGGGTTCGAGCCCCATGTTGGGTTCTGTGCTGACAGTGCAGAGCCTGCTTGGGATTCTTTCTCTCTCCTTCTTTCTCTGCCCTCCCCCACTCATGCTTCCTTTCTCTCAAAATAAATAAATAAACTTAAAAAATACATATTGCAGGTTTTTGAGCATCGTACTTTTCTTCTCGGCACCCCAGAGAATAAGAAAAGTTGGATGGCACCTGATGGCTTTTCCAGGCCTGCCAGTCTATGTGATTGCATTTCAGACTCTGAGCCATTGTTTTTAAAGGGCTTTGCAGACTGTGGGGTGTATGAAGGGTGCTTATGGGGAGGGAAGGCAGGGATGGGCAACAGCAAACCTGAGTCAAGGGGAAGTGCACAGATAAACTCTGGTGCTGGGGACCAGGGAACTCTGAAAATAAAGGTGAAGTGTTTTTGAGATGTCTAGAGTTCTTCTTCCATTATAGGTGTTTCCTTAAAATCTAAAGGTACAGGATACTGAAGACCTATCCCATCCCAAGCATGTTGCCTTTGCTTCGTGGTCAGCCTTGTCAACAAAGTGTTCATAGGTGTTTAGACTTTGCTGGGGAAAACACCATAAACAGCAGGAGGGACTCCTGTTAAGTGTCTCTAAAACCTTTTTTTTTTTTTAATCTTAATGAAGTTCACCAGTAACTGTATTTTTTCAAACAAAGGGTTCTGTGTGGGCACAGCATTATTATGTGTCCCCAGACACCCACCCGGCAGCGATGCTGCGTCCCCCTGAGGTTTATGAGGATTGCCAACACCAATAGGTTGGCTGACAGGGCCCACTTTTGCTACCTGATAAGCCAGTGAGACGTGCTACTATGTTTATTGAACAATCAATACAAAGAGATACACAGTAGGTAATTGCAGTGATTTTATTTCATATTTGGCTTTAGTTTATTTCAAACTAAAGGGAATGTTTTTAATATTAAGCATGCATTTATTAGTGTCTTCCATGCTCCGTATTCTATGAGTTGCATTCATTACAAATTAAAAGTAGAGTTCGCTTCATGGTGACCTGGGGAAAAAAAAATAACAGAATTCAGTAACTTTATTAATTGTGAAAATATTGAAATCTCTTATCTCATTTACATGTTCTGAATTCAGATGTACGTGACATTATAGTGTTGATACCAAAAGGATGTCCTTAGCTTTAAAACTCAAAAGAGAGAATAGTCATAATTATAACGTCGTGGGACAGCATTTAAATAAACAGATCTATATTTTTTAGCAGATAATCTCAGTGGCACAGGGTGATATTGGGAAAATGGAGAAAATGAACCTAAATTTTAGGAGTTTCAGCTACTGGGACTCCCATTTTATTTTTCCAGATACCAGAGTGGGCACATTGCCTTGTGTTGTTGTTGGGTTTTTTTCTATGTGGGCTCAGGGAGGGTTAAAGTGTGGACTGCATCCCTGCAATACCCAGTTTTCCATCCTCCCATCTGACACTACAAGGGCAGTCACCTTCTTCCTGGAGTTGTTTACTGCTTACGTCCAAGGTCCCTGCGGCGCCTGTTATAGACCTTGAAGCCCATAGAGGTGGGCAGCAAGTTGGTGTTTGCCACGCTTCCAGCTTTGCTCAGCAGGCCTCCCAGCCAGTGGGCCACACAGGTGGCAGAGTTGCAGGTTCTCTTCTGGACAGTGACCCTGATTAGCAAGATGGAGAAAGAAGAGAAGACCTGTTAGTAAGAGGCTGGAAAAAATACCTGCCACATAGAACCATCATCGTAAAATTACTGCTCTGAGAAGCACCAGTTAACCTTACATCTTTCCCCTAATAACAATTATCACTGCAGAAATAGACAGGCTCTTGGGGGAAATGCCATGATCACTCCCACAGACATTCCCCGGGGTGTCAGAAAACCCAGGGTGGCTCTGTGTGAGTGGCCATGGAATACAGAGCTGTAACAGCCTCTCTTTCCTGTATAAATAAACTAAAAATCAAAAAAAGGTTTATGAAACAGAGAATTATGGCCCCACACTGACCCCAACCTAACTCCTCCAATGCTGGGAAGTCTCCTCAGTACTGCCAGACCAGTTTCCAGATGGGGGATTTCATACCATCTCCAATGGCCTTCAGAAATGGACCTTTTTCCATGTGGTGTAACCATAGTCTCTCTTTGTGACATCTATTTTCAATGGAGTCTGAGAATAGCTGGGCCCCATGCTGAAGTGAGCCATGGCAGTGTGCTGGCCTCCTGTACAGCTGTGTTCTCTCTTAGGTCTTAGAATATACCTTCCTGGGCATGACAGGAGAGAGGGGAGTCCCTGAGCTGAGTGGAGTGGGGATCCTCACCTGGAGCCCTCAGTCTCCTGCTCCTCCTGCATCTCGCTGGCCTTCATCAGCACATAGTCCTTCACCAGTGCAGCCAGCAGGAGGCGCAATTGCTCCTCATTGAATGTAGGGGCGTCCTGAGGACTCTCCAAAGCAGACCTGAGGAGGCAAAGAAAACCAATAAGAGCTCTGAGTCCCTGCCTGCTTCTCTCCAAGATAAGCAGCCGGGCTTCCTAGTAAAAACAACAAAAGCATTCTGTGAGACTCAATGAGTTATCTGAAAAACAAAGAATATTGTGTATCAGTGCTATTTTTTAATTATGTGCTACACATCTTCTATCAGAAAACATATACCCCCCTCGGCCCCCTCACCAGTTAGTGACCTTTCAGCACACCACAATTCTGAGAATGGAATTGTCTGATCCCAGGAGCAGTGGGAGAGGAGAGACTTCCGGGCAGGGCTGGCTTACCTGAATGGTGCTGCCTGGAGCATGCCCACCTGGTACATGGCCAAGATGCCAAGAACCAGGAAAGGAGAGAACTTCCAGAATCCCATGGCGCTGCTCTGCAAGGGAAAGATAATGTCATTTTCTGCACCAGTTTGATGTTCCATGAGCCCAAGAACCTGGGCTCTAGCCTGCTTCTTTCTACCTGTAACTCCCAGGCATGGTGGTTTCAGGCTGGGAGTGCCATTCCTTTCCCCATTGTTTCCTCACTGGGGACTGTGGAAAGATCCAGTGAGAGTGTAGCAGGCTATCCTAGCAGGACACTGAGGGAAGAGGACTCAGTGCATAGCCCCATCCCCACCACCTTACACACTCTACATTACCTGCTGGCCACGTCTGCATTGAAGACAATCTCGGAACGCCCTGTCACTAAGGCTGCTCCTCTATCCTACCCAGGATGGCACTCCGTGTTAGGGCTTTTGATCATACCTGGCTATCTGGGGGATCGGGAGGTATGGCTAAAAAGGGAGATCTCTGCCTTTGGAATCTTAGAGAAACTGAAGAAACAGCTTCTATTGCCCACCTGCTCCACACTCCAGCTGAGAATGCCCTGCAAGAACCAAGTTTAGCAGAGTCTTCAACTGGAGCCAGGACTTAAACCAGGAAAAAAGCTCCCAGGACTCATTACTGGAACTTGCCTTTCCAGACTACCAGCCCCTAGTCATTGCACCTATTTGCCACCCACTGGCACTGGTCCAGGTTCTGAACCAATTTCCCAGGGACCATGAGGCACAAAACATGACCCGTGAACACCCTTGCATCCTACTGTGTATGCGGTGCCTGCAGAGTCCCAGCGTCTTGAGTGCAACTGCAGCAAGAGACAGCGAAACTGGTGGAAAGAATAAAGTAGGAAGTTTCCGAACTGAGACAGTTCAGCGTTACCTGTGGCATGAATAGCGAGTAAGAGATTTTGTGCTGAAGAGACCCAGACAGAGTGCCCAGTGAGTCTGAGATGGGGAGGAAGAGCAGATACAAGAACAACTGATGCAGAAGAGGGAGAGAAGAAAAGAAAGAGAGAGAATCATACAGCTAAGGCAGGAATATCGGGGCTCACCTGGCAGCAGGAAGCAGGTAGATCGGAGGACCGGTGGTGGCAGCTGCGGCAGCGCTGGCGTCAGGCGATGGCGCTGTGGAAGTGTCGGGGACACTTGAGCAGAGCAGTGGCTCTGATGCCTCCCAGCACCAGCAGCTGCTCTTATTCCCGCTGCTCTGGGTCTGGGGTGGTCCAGGAGCTCTGAGCAACCAATGAGGGAAAAGATCACGTACCCCAGATGGATTGTGTCACCCATTTGCGTCTAGAACCTAGAACATTCGGCGGGACCATCCCATTTGTATTTGCATTGAGGTCATTGATGCAAGTGGAGGGAGGGAGAGGGATGGGACCAAGAAGGAAGATCCTTATAAAGTGAGCAGGAAGTTGAGGGCAGTTTGATGTCATGGTAAATTTCACCTGTGCAGTTCCGCTAGGCTTTGAACGTGTGCCCACTCTATCTTTAGCTATGTGGTCTAGGGGCAAGATCCGGGATGCAGGGAATCCTGGCTTCTCAAGTCTGACCCTAACCACCTAACCCCACACTCCCGCCACCGCCCCGTCCAAGTGAGGCTTGGAGGGTTAACATGCAACAGTATTGATTCTGGGCTGTAACCCAGAGCTCCCGGGAAGTAAGAGATAGAAATGACAGCAAGAACTTTGTCAGAACTCAGTTCCAGCTCTGCCAATTCCAGGCAGGAGAATCAGGGAAAATAACTTCGCAACACCTCAATGTACTCATCTTTAAAATGGGGACCTTATTCCCATTTTGACAATGTGGTGTCCTTAGTAACCATGTACCTGTCCCCTAACAAGGTAGAGATTTAGAAGAATGCTCAGGCCGAAATGGAGGATTCTGTGAAATCGCGATCTGTTTTTCTGATTTCCACCGTGTGTGGCTTCCTAGACTTGGGCTGAGTGGTCCGTTACCTGGGTGAGGAGGAGCAGAGAGCCCCACCCACCTCAGCCTGAGGGTGTAGGACACCAATGCTTCCCAAGTCTCCAAACAAACCTTTAGCCTTTCCCTCTTCCTATGGTGCCATCCATCTCCTCTGGGTCATCAGCCTGCTGGAGCCATTTGCCCAGCTGCCCCTTGCTTCCGGCTACTGTTTGCCAAGTTGTCCAANGTGTACCGCTCTCCTCAATCCCCAAAAGCCTCAGTGTGTTAGGACACATCTACCTTGAGCCACATCTCTTCCTCTTCCAGGTTGGTGGCCTCTGTGCTCAGGGACACCTTGCTTCTAACATGTCTTTATATGGAGTTCCTCCTTTTTAACTCTTAGTTTGCTCTGCCTTGAGGGAATAGAAGCTTGGGGCTGGAGAACTCTGTGCAGGGAATACTGGTAAGGCTGCGGGAGAACCCGGGAATGGTTAATAGGATGCAAATGTGCTATGGCACACAGTAAAGAATGGTGAGCAGAGCAAGGGACAGGGCTCAGGATGGTGGATCTCAGGCTCCGTGAGTGCCTGCCAGAGGGTACACACAGACCACCCCTGCTGACCCCGTCTAGGACCTTGGCTCAGCAGTTGAGGATCTAAGCTTTGGCCTTAGGCTTTCTACCTGGAGGTGCAGAACCAAACCGGTGAAGGTGGCATAGCAGAAAATGTGTGACAGGAGGGTTGGGCTCTGTGCCTTGAGGCTGTCATAGATGACCTCTCAGGTGCCACATACTTTGGGAGATATGATTTCCACTCCAAGTCTCGAGGTTTCTAATGTAAGAACCCTTTGAAATAATTTTTAAATATGTGTGTCCCTGGACTGGATTCTGCTGATGCAAGAAGCAACCATACCTTCATTCAAGGCAGTGGTGATGAATGGATAAGAAATGACTACTGTAGTGGCCAATTTTTTGGCCACCTCAGTTGGCAGGTTCACAACATTCCCTCTGGCTGCCACATGTCCCATGAGCCTTCAAAGCCAACATTCATTCCTCACTCTGAAATCGTGGCTACAAACCATGGGCTGGTGGTGTGTGACAGGAATCAGGGTCTGTACCCAGAAAGTGCTAGGGTGGCTTCCAGCAATTTCAAGCTTTATTTTAAAGGTTGGTCTCTCTGCAGATAGATCAATTGAACAGAGTAGAGAGCCCAGAAATAAGACCACGATTATATGGTTAATTAATCTATGACAAAGTAGACAAGTATATGCAATGGGAAAGAACAGTCTCTTCAACAAAAGGTGTTGGGAAAACTGGACAGCTCCACACAAAAGAATGTATCTGGAGCACTTTCTTACACTATACACAAAAATAAATTCAAAATGAAATAAAGGCCTAAATGTGAGACCTGAAAGCATAAAAATCCTTCGAGGGAGGACAGGTGGTACTTCCTCTGACATCAGCCGTATATATATTTTTCTAGATTTGAGTCTCCAGGCAAGGGGAACAAAAACAAAAATAAACTATTAGGACTACACCAAAGGAAAAATATGCACAGTGAAGGAAACAATCCACAAAACTAAAAGACAACCTACTACATGGGAGAACATATTTGCAAATAATACATCCAATAAAGTATTAGTATCCAAAATATAGAAAGAACTTATGCAACTCAACACCAGAGAGCAAAGAATCCAATTAAAAAATGAGCAGACATGAAAAAAGAGTTCTCCAAAGACATACACATGGCATATAGACATGTGAAAAGATGTCCAACATCAGTAATCACCAGAGAAATACAAATCAAAATCACACTGAGATACTACCTCATACCTGTCAGAATGGCTAAAATCACAAACCCAAGAAACAACACATGTTAGTGAGATTGTCAAGAAAAAGGAACCCCCCTACACTCTTTGTGGGAATGCGAAATGTCACTGTGGAAAACAGTATGGAGGTTCCTCAAAACATTAAAAATAGAATTACCGTATGATCCAGTAATTCCACTACCCAGTATTTACCCAAAGAACACGAAGACATTAATTTGAAAAGATAAATGCACCCCTGTGTTTATTGCAGCATTCTTTACAATAGCCAAATATACAGGTAACCCAAGTGTCCATTGATAGGTGAATGGATACACAAGATGTGATATATAGATACAGTGGAATATGACTCAGCCATAAAAAAAGAATGAAATCTTGCCATTTACAACAACATGAGTGGGTCTAGATGGTATAATGCTAAGTGAAAAAAGTCATTCAGAGAAAGATAAGTGCCATACACTTTCGCTCCTATGTGTAATTTAAAAATCAAAGCAAACAAAACAAAAAGGGACAAACCAAAACATAGCCTCTAAACTATAAAGAACTAAATGGTGCTTGACAGAGGGGAGGTGGGTGGGGAGACGGATGAATAGGTTCTTATTGTGATGAGTAATGAATAGAATTGTTGAATCACTATATATATATCCCTGAAACTAATATGTAAACTGTATGTTCATTATACTAGAGTTTTAAAAATAATAACAGTTGTTTTAAAACAAAATAAAATAGCTATTTGACCTTTGATATTGTGATCTTATTTCATAAGTTTACACCTGGAAATCAGGGTACGTTAGAAACAATCTAGTTTGGAAAAACAATTTTACAGCAAGCTGATAAACTCTACCTGTAACATTTATTTTCATTCGTTTAAATCAGATTCCTGCACTTGTTTAAGGTTTTTTTAAAAGATGATTTATCAGGGGTGCCAGAGTCTTGTACCTGGATGAAAATTCTTATGNCGAGGGATAGAAATAGGAACCTTTTTACTGTACCAGAAAGCTCCTTGCAGAGGTGACTTCTTTAAGGCACTGTTCAGGAACCATAAGGTGCAGTTAAGTTAATTTCCTTTCTAACTAGAGTTGTCTGGGGTTAGTAAGAGCATGGCTTTGGGATCTTATTGCAACTGGGGTTGAGTCTAGCTCTATCACTCCCTATTGTCCTTGAGCAGATGACACTCCTCTGGAGCCAGTGTTTCTTATCATATAAAATGGGATATGTAATCACTACATAGCAGGAGTAAAGATATTTTATGTTAAAGACCAAACACATTGCTTGGCACAGAGCAGGTACTTAAAAGTGGTGGCTATTATTGTTGCTATTGTTTTACTGTTGTTGTTATTCAAGCTTACCTAACTACATCAGCTCAATATGTTAAATTAAAAGAAATCAGTACATACTCTGCCTTCTTAAGAGGCACGCAATGTGTGTTTAATTCTCAAAATAAAACCTCCTGCCAAAGCCACAGCAGAAGGAACCTCTTTCTGAAACCTCTCAGATGCATGCCTGGCCATGTTGCAGGCTCACTGTCCAGCAGAATTAATGACAATTTATCTTTAACACCTGCGCATTGCCTGGCATGGAAGAGGCACTCAAGAGTAGTGGCTGTTGTTATCATTATAACAAAAACTAACCCTTTCAAGAGCCAAATTACACCAACCTGAATCAAAAAGTAGGTAAAATGCATTGCACACTCCTCTACCTTCTTAAATACAATAAAGAGAATATAATTAAATCCTTTCTTGAGAATTCATTAATACATTCATTAAAAAATGTCACTTAATGTGTTGACCTGAATACAGTGCTGTCCTCAAGGGAATAAACAGGTAGGGCTGATAACCCCAAACTAGATATCATGCTGTTGGTTCTTTTTTGATGTCTAAAAACTATATACTTTTATGTTTATTTTATTTTATTTCTTCTCATCGGGTTGTCAACTATCTCTTCTTCTGATGTCATTGTACCTGTTTAGCAATATTCTCTCCACTTGCATTTTCATTGGGTATGCAGTGAAACAAACAAAACAGAAACAACAAAAGCCAAGCTTGGTATAATGGTAAGGAATCAAACAGCCAATAGGCATTAACTGAAAACCTGGAAATCCCAGTCAAAAGCTATAAAGAGGTCTTCATGGTCTTCTACTCAATTAATCTGTACTCAAGAAAACAGAAACAAAACTTGTTGAAATTATATGTAAATACGGAGCAAATAGATCCTGGTTACTAAGGGTTAAGTAATGCACTTAAGAAATAAGTGCACTTAACTCTGCACTTAAGAAATAATGATCGGGGCGCCTGGGTGGCTTAGTTGGTTAAGCGTCCAACTTTCGCTTAGGTCATGATCTCGCGGTTCGTGGGTTCGGGCCCCCCGTCGGGCTCTGTGCTGGCTGCCAGCTCAGAGCCTGGAGCCTGTTTCAGTCTGTGACTCCCTCTCTCTCTGACCCTCCCCTGCTCATGCTGTCTCTCTCTCTCCTAGAAATAAATAAAACATTTAAAAAAAAATAATGATCAGACAGTCATTATAAAGAATTCTAAAACTCAAAACAAAACACAAATATCCTGATTCCAATATGGTCAAAGAACGTGAATAGACATTTCTCCAAAGAAAACACACAAACGACCAGTAAGCACATGAAAAGATGTTCAACATAGCTAAACTATTGGGGAAATACAAATCAAAAATACAATGAGATACCACTTAACACCTATTAGAATGGATGATAAAAAACCCCAATAAATAATAAATGTCAGCAAGAATGTGGAGCATTTGGAACTCTTGGGCACTTTTGGTGCACAACATAAACTGTAAATGAATACACAGCCACTGTAACTGTATAGTCAGAATGTTTTTAAAAAGGTACAGCCATTGTGGAAAATAATGTGATAGCTCCTCAAAAAATTTAAAAATAAAGTTACCACATGATCCAGCAATTCTGCTTCTGGGTGTATACCCAAAGAGCTGAAAGCAGGATCTCAAAGATACTTGTACACTCATGTATATAGTAGTATTATTCGTAATAGATAAAAATGGATACAACTCAAGTGTCCACTGATTAATGAAAGAATAAGCGAAATGTTGTATATACATATAGTGAAACATTATTCAGCTGTAAAAAGGAAGGAAATTGACATATACTAAAACATGGATGAAACTTGAAGACACTATGCTGAGGCACCTGGGTGGCTCAGTCGGTAAAGCGTCCGACTTCAGCTCAGGTCATGATCTCGCGGTTCGTGGGTTCGAGCCCACGTGGGGCTCTGTGCTGACAGCCAGCTCAGAGCCTGGAGCCTGCTTCAGATTCTGTGTCTCCCTCTCCCTCTGACCCTCCCTTGCTCACGCTGCCTCTCTCTCTCAGAAATTAATAAAACATTAAAAATTAAAAAAAAAAAGAAGACACTATGCTCCATGAAAGGAGCCAGTAACAAAATAAAGAACAAATACCGTATGATTCTATGTAGATGAGTTTCTTAAAAATACTACAAGAAATAGAGACAAAAAGTAGAACGTTAGTTGCTAGGACTCGGGGGGAAGGGCTCACGGGGAGTTATTCTTTCATAGGTACAGAGTTTCAGTTGTACAGGGTGAAAGGGGTTGTGGAGATGGATGATGGTGATGGTAGCACAATATCATGAATGTATTCATCACTGACCTGTACACTTAAAAATGGTTAACATGGTACATTTTATTTTATGTGTATTTTACCACACACACAGACACACAGACACACAGACACACACACACATACACACACACAGAGAATTGTGGGGGGAAAAAACACCCAGCCAAAATGTTTTAGAATTCTTTATAATTTCTAAATTTTAATTCTTTATCACATATATGATTTATAAAATTTTCTCCCATTCTATAAAAATGCCATTTTGCTCTGTTGGTAGTTTCTATTGATACACAAATTTTAAAATTTTTCATCAAGTCAAACCTGGCTGTTTTGAATTTTTACCTGTGCCTGTTGTGTCATATCAAAAAATAGTTGCCAAATCCAATGTCATGAAGTTTTTGTTTTCTGATAATATTTGTTTTCTTATAAGAGTTATATTGCTTTAAGTCTTAAATTTACACCTTCGATTGATTTTAAGTTAGTTTTTGTATATGATGTTAGGTAATGGTCCAACTTAATTCTTATTCATGTGGGCATCCAGTTTTCCCAGAACCATTTGTTGAGAAGATTGTCCTTTCCCCCATTGAATTGTCCTTACACCCTTATCAGAAATCATTTGATCTTACGTACACAAGGGTACATTTCAAGGTTCTGTATTCTAAATCATTGATCTATATGTTTGTCATATGCCAGCACCACAGGTTTGATTACGGTAGCTTTGTAGAAATGTTTTTAAGGATTTTTTTATTGATATATAACTGACATATCAACATAGTTTCAAGTGTAGAATGTAAGGATTTAGATATTTGTATATATTGAAAAATGATCATAAGAAGTCTAGGTAACATCTATCACATTACATAGTTAAAAATATTTTTCTTGTAATGAGTTCTTTATATATTTTAGATATTAGTCCCCCCCCCCCTTACTGGACATAGGATTTTCAAGTATTTTTTCCCATTCAGTAGGCTGCCTTAACATTTTGGTGATAGTGTCCTGAGCTGTGCAGATGCTTTTGATTTTGATATAGTCACACACTGATTTTTGCTTTTGTTGCCTGTGCTTTTGGTATTGGATCCAAAAAATTAATTACCAAGACTGATGTCAAGGAGCCTACTACTGCCTCTGCTTTCTTTTAGAAGTGTTATGGTTTCCAGGTATTACATTCAAGTCTTCCCATTTTGAGTTAATTTTTGTGTAGGGTGTAAGATAGTGGTCCAGTTTTATTCTTTTGCATATAAACATCCAGTTTTTCTAACAATATTTATTAAAGAGACCATTTTTTCTCCACTGTATATTTTTGGCTCCTTAGTCATAAACTAACTGACCATATAAGCAGGGATTTATTTCTGAGCTTTATATTCTGTTCCATTGATCTGTGTCTGTTTTGATACCAGTACCTTACTGTTTTCATTACTATAGCTCTGTGGCATAGCTTGACATCAGGGAACATGATGCCTCCAGCTTTGTTTTTCTCAAAATTGCTCTGGCTATTTGGAGTCTTTCATGTTTCCGTACAAATTCTGGATTGTTTGTTCTATTTCTGTGGAAAAATGACACTGGAATTTTGATAAGAATTGCATAGAACCCACAGCTTGCTTTGGATAATATGGACATTTTAACAATATTAATTCTTCCAAGCCATAGACATGGAATGTGTTTTTATTTATTTGTATCTTCTTCAATTTATTTCATTAGCATCCTATAGTTTTCAGAGTACAGATCTTTCACCTCCTTGGTTAAATTTGTCCCTATGTTTTTTATTCTTTTGGATGCAATTGTAAACATTGTTTTCTTAATTTCTCTTTTTGATAGTCTGTTATTAGTGTAGAGAAATGCAACAGATTTTTGTATATAGATTTTGTATCCAGCAACTTTACTGAATTCATTTATTAGTTGTAAAAAATTTTTGGTGGAGTCCTTAGTATTTTCTATATTTAATAATATCCAGTCACCTGCAGATGGTCAGTTTTAGTTTTTTCTTTCCAATTTAGATGCTTTTTATTTCTTTTAGTTGTCTGAGTGCTCTGGCTAGAATTTCCAATACTCTGTTGAATAAAAGTGATGATAGTGAGCGGCTAGAATTTCCAATACTCTGTTGAATAAAAGTGATGATAGTGAGCGTCTCTGTCTTCTTCCTACTCTTAGAGAAAAGCTTTTAGCTTCTTACCATTGAGTATAATGTTAGCAGTGGGCTTGTCATATATGGCCTTTATTATTTTGAGAAATATTCCCTCTATACCCACTTTGTTGAGAGTTTTTATCATAAATGGATGTTGAATTTTGTCAAATGCTTTTTCTGCATATATTAGGCTGTATTATCTTTATCTTTCATTTTGCTAATATGATGTATCAAAATGATTGATTTGCTGAACCATCCTTACATCTCTGGAATAAAGCCTACTTGATCATGATATATGAATCTTTTAATGTATTGTTGAATTTGGCTTGCTAATACTTTATTGAGCACTTTTATGTCTATGTTCATCAGGCATATTGGCCTGTAATTTTTTTGTCTTGTAGTGCCATTGTCTGGTTTTGGTATCTGGGTAAAACTAGGCCTCCTAAAATGAGTTTGAAAGTATTCCCTCAGCTTCAATTTTTTTGGAAGAGTTTGAGATGGACTGGTATTGATTCTTTTTTTAATATTTGGTAGAATTTGCCAGTGTAGCTGTCTAATCCTGGACTTCTGTTTGTTGGAAGGTTTTTGATTATTGATCCAGTCTCCTTTTCAGCAATTAATCTGTTCAGATTTTCTTCCTGATTCAGTCTTGGTAGGTTGTATGTTTCTGGGAATTTATCCATTTATTCTTGGCTGCGTATTTTGGTATAAAATTGTTCATGGCAGTCTCTTATGGCCTTTGGTATTTCTGTGATATCAGTTGTAGTATCATCAATTTCATTTCTGGTTTTATTTATTTGAGTTCTCTTTTTTCCTTGGTGGGTCTAGCTACAAGTTTGTTATTTTTGTTTGTCTTTTCAAAGACCCTGCTCCTAGTTTTGTTCATCTTTTTCATTGTCTTTTTAGACTCTCTTTTCATTTATTTCTTCTGATTTCTTTTATGTCTTTCATTCTACTGTTGGTTTTGTTTGCTCTTTTTCTAGTTTCATGAGGTGTAATGATACATTGTTTATTTGAGTTTTTCTTGTTTCTTGATGTAGGCATTCATCACTAAGAACTTTCTTCTTAGGACTGCTTTTGCTGCATCCCATATGTTTTGGTATGTTGTATTTTGATATTCATTTTGTATTAATGTATTTTATGATTTCTGTTTTGATTTTTGTCTTTGACCCATTGGTTGTTCAGTAGCAGGTTGTTTCATCTCTACATACTTGTGAATATTTCAGTTTTCTTCTGGTAATTGATTTCTAGTTTTATACCATTGTATTCAGAAAAGATGCTGATATGATTTGAATCTTACATTTGTTAGGACCTATACTGTGGCCTAACGTAGGACTCATCCTGGAAAATGTTTGATGTGCACTTGAGAAAAATGTGTATTCGATTGTTTCACTTGCTCTCACATGGAATGTTCTATATGTATCTGTCAAATCCATCTGCTTACTGTTGCTTAAGGCCTATGTTGCCTTACGGATTTTCTGTCTGGTTTATCTATCCATTGACATATAAGTGGTGCATTAAAGGAATATTGGCCTGTGGTGGGGTTTTTGGTTTGTTTGTTTTTTGTTTGTTTTGTGTTGTGTTTTTTTGTTTTGTTTTGTTTTGTTTTTGTTTTTTTGTAGTATCTTTGCCTGGCTTATTATCAGAATAATGCTGGCCTCATAAAATAGGTTAGGGTGTCATCCTTCCTCTTCAATTTTTGGAAAAATTTTAATAAAGATTTGTTTTTGTTTCCTTTAATTGTTTGGTAGTATTCACCAGTGAAACAATCAGATACAGAGTTTTTCTTTGGGGGAGATTATTTTATTACTGATTCAAACTCCTTACTAGCAGTAAAAAAAACATTTTCTATGTTTTCATGATTTAATCTTGGTAGGCTTTGTATTTCTAGGAATTGTCCATTTCATCACTGGTTATTCAATTTCTTAGTGTAGTGTTCATAGTGCTCCCTTATTGTCCTTTTTATCTAAAATTTGTAGTAATGTCCCCACTTACATTCCTATTTTAGGAATCTGAGACTTCATTGTTGTTTTTGTTGTTGTTGTTGTTGTCCATCTACCTAAACCATTGTTAATTCTGTTGATGTTATAGAAGAATCAGTTTTGTTCCCATTTATTTTCTCTATTGTGCATATATCCTCCATGTCACTTACATCTGCTCTACAATTTATTACTTCCCTCCTTTTGCTAGCTTTGAGTTTAGTTTGTTCTTTTTCTAGTTTCTTACAATGTAAAGGTAGGCTGTTGATTTGAGGTCCTTCTTGGTTTTTATTTTAGTTTAATTTAGTTTATTTATTAGGGGAGGTGCAAGTAGGCGAGGGGCAGAGAGAGAGAGAGAAAGAGAGAATCCCAAGCAGGCTCCACATCGATAGTGCAGAGCCTGGTGCAGGGCTCAAACCCACTAACTGTGAGATCATGACCTGAGCTGAAGTTGGACACTCAACTAATTAGCCATCCAGGTGCTCTCTTCTTGATTTTTTTTGAAATTTTTAATGTTTTATTTATTTCTGAGAGGGAAAGACAGCGTGAGCAGGGGAGGGTCAGAGAGAGAGAGACACACAGAATCTGAAACAGGCTCCAGGCTCTGAGCTAGCTGTCAGCACGGAGCCCGACGTGGGGCTTGAACCCACGAACCGCAAGATCATGACCTGAGCCAAAGTCAGACGCTTAACCGACTGAGCCACCCAGGTACCCCTTGATTTTTAATATAAGCATTTAAGGCTATAAATTTCCCCCTTGGCACCTCTTTAACTGCATTCCGTAAGTTTCAGTATATTGTGTTTTCATTTTCATTCATGTGTAAGTATTTTCTAATTTCCCTTGTGATTTCTTTTTTGATCCATTGGTTGTTTAAAAATATGTTGTTTAATTTCCACACATCATAAATTTACGCAGTTTTCTTGCTGTTACTGATTTCCAACTTCATCCTGTTTGGACTGGAGAAGATACTTTCTATCATATCTATCTTTTAAAATCTATTGAGACTTAATTGGTGGCCTAACATATGGCTATCCTGGAAAATGTTCCATGTAAACCTGAGAGGAATGTCTATGCTGTTGTTCTTGCATAGAATGTTCTGTAGATATGTGTTAGCTCTGGCTGGTTTAATATGTTGTGAAATCCTTATTTCCTTATTTATCTTATGTCTGGTTTTCTATCCATTCTTCTCAGTGGGAATTGAAGTCTGCAACAATTATCATGGAACTGTCTATTTTTTACCATTAATTCTATCAGTTTTTGCTTCCATATTTTGCAAGTCTGTTATTATGTATATAAATAATTATTATATCTTCTTGCTGCATTGAGCCTTTTATCACCATATAATGTCGTTCTTTGTCTGATAACTTTTTAACTTTAAAGTCTACTTTATCTGATATCAGTGTAGCCACCCGTGCTTCTTTTTGGTTACTATTCGCATGGAATATCTTTTTCCATCCTTTCACTTTTAACACATTCATGTCTTTGCATCCTTTCACTTTTAACACATTCGAGTCTTTGATTCTCCTGGGGGCACCTGGGTGGCTCAGCTGGTTAAGCCTCTGACTTTGGCTCAGGTCATGATCTCACAGTTCCTCAGTTCAATCCCTGCATCGGGCTCTGTGCTGACAGTTCAGAGCCTGGAGCCTGCTTCAGATTCTGTGTCTCACTCTCTTTCTGCCCCTCCCCCTTTCATGCACTGTCTCTCTCCCTCCTTCTCTCTCTCTCTCTCTCTCAAAAATAAATAAACATTTAAGAAAATTTTAATATTTAAAAAAATTTTTTTAAAAAAAGCATGTCTCCTGTAGCTAGCATATAAATGAATCATGTGTTTTTATCCATTCTGCTAATCTCAGCTTTTGATTGGAGAATTCAGTTCATTTACAGTTAATATATAAGTCTGATAAGAACGGACTAACATCTGTCATTTTAGTGTTTCTTTTCTATATGCCTTATAGCTTTTCTTTCCCTCATCTCCTGCAACACTGTCTTTTGTGTTTAGTTGATTTTTGTAATCTATGTTTAAATACCTTTATCATTTCTTTTTTAAATTCTATAGCTATTTTCTCTGTGGTTACTATAGGGATTATATTTAATATCATAAAGTTATAATACCCTAATTTAAATTCATACCAGTTAAACCAATAACATAAAAAACTCAGCTCCTTTACATTTCCTCCCCACCTATTTCAGTCATTGCTGTCACAAAATTACATCTTTATACACTGAGCCACCCAAAATATGAACTAATAATTCTTTTAAGTGCATTATTCTCTTAAATTATATAGAAAATAAAATAGGGAATTACAAACCAAATTTACTAGCTTTTAGACTAATAGCTTTTTTTAATTTATTAGTCTCACAAAATATGTAGCCAAAAAAAGTACAGTACAAACCACTATTTTAATAAAACTAGCTTTTAGAATTGCTAAGGTATCTTCATTGAGATCTTATTTCTCCATATGGTTTCTAGACTGTCTAGTGTCCTTGTATTTCATCTTGTTGGAAACCCTTGACCTTTTCTTATCAAGCAGATCTAAGGGTAACAAATTCCCTCAGGAATTTTGTTTATCTAGGAATGTCTTAATATAAATCTTATTTTATAACAAGAGTTTTGCCAGATAAAGGATTCTTGACACTTGTTTTCTTTTATTATTTTTTGTATAGTGCCCCACTGCCTTCTGGCCTCCAGAGCTTCTCATAAGAAATATGCTATTTTATTGAGGAGTCCTTGTATATACAGTGATTTGTTTCTATCTTGTTACTTTCTAGATTATTCCTGGTCTTTGGCTTTTTAAAGTTTGATTATCATGTGCTAGGTGTGGGTTTCTTTAAGTTCACCTTACTTGGATTTGCTGAATTTCTTGGATATTTATATTCATGACTTCCATCAAATTTGGGTGTCTTTAGCTGTTATTTCTTCCAATATTCTCTCTGCCCTTTTTTCTTTCTTCTTCTTGAATTCCCAAAATGTATATGTTGGTCTATTTGATGGTTTTCAACAGGCCCTTTAGGCTCTGTTTCTCAAATTAATTTCCATTGTCAGGCAACCTCCTCCATTGTTGGTGGAAATGTAAAATGGTGCAGCCCCTCTGGAAAACAGTATGGAGGTTCCTCAAAAAATTAACAATAGAACTCCCCTATGACCCAGCAGTAGCACTGCTAGGAATTTACCCAGCGGATACAGGAGTGCTGATGCATAGGGCCATATGTACCCCAACGTTCATAGCAGCACTCTCAACAATAGTCAAAACATGGGAAAAGCCTAAGTGTCCATCAACTGATGAATGGGTCAAGAGGATGTGGTATATTTATACAATGGAATACTACATGGCAATGAGAAAGAATGAAATCTGGCCACTTGTAGCAACATGGATGGAACTAGAGGGTGTTATGCTGAGCGAAATAAGTCAGGCAGAGAAGGACAGATACCATATGTTGCACATATAGGTGGATTAGGAGGAACTTAACCGAGGACCATGAGGGAGAAGAAGGGAAAAATAGTTGGGGAGAGGGAGGGAGGCAAAGCATGATGGACTCTTAAATGCTGAGAACAAACTGAGGGCTGATAGGGTTGGGGTTGAGGGGAAGCGGGGTGATGGGCATGAGGGAGGACACTTGTTGGGATGAGCACTGGTTGTTATATGGAAACCAACTTGACAATAAACTATTTAAGAAAAAAAAGGTATAAAAAATAATTTCCATTGTCTTATTTTCAACTTTGCTGATTTTTTTTTCTGTCTGATCAAATCTTCTATTTATCACACTAGCAAATTTTTCATTTCAATTATTATATTCTCAGTTCCAGAATCACTTTCTTTGTTTCTTTTTAGGTTTTCTATCTCTTTATTGGTTTTTCCATTTTGCTTACATATCATTTTCTTATATCTTCCCACATATTCCTTTCATGTTTTTTGAGCATATTTAAGACAGTGGTTTTACAATAGCCAAAACATGGAAAGAGCCTAAGTGTCCGTCAACTGACGAATGGATCAAGAAGATGTGATTTATCGATACAATGGAATACTACATGGCAATGAGAAAGAATGAAATCTGGCCATTTGTAGCAACATGGATGGAACTTGAGGGTGTTATACTGAGTGAAATAAGTCAGGCAGAGAAGGACAGATACCATATGATTGCACGTATAGGTGGATTAGAAGGAACTTAACAGAGGACCATGGGGGAGGAGAAGGGGGAAAGTGGTTGGGGAGAGGGAGGGAGGCAAACCATGAGAGACTCTTGAATGCTGAGAACAAACTGAGGGCTGATGAGGGTGGGGTTGAGGGGAAGGGGGGAGATGGGCATGGAGGAGGGCACTTAGTTGGGATGAGCATTGGGTGTTATATGGAAACCAACGACAACAAACTATTAAAAAAATACAGTAGTTTTAAATCTTTGCATACTATGTCTGCCATCAAATCTTTTTCATGGAGAATTTCTGTTTATTTAATCTTTTTCCTTTGAATGCACCATACTTTTCTGTTCCTTTGTATGTCTCCTGGGTTGGGTTTTTCTTCTTCTTCTTGGAACATTGGAATTTGAATCTAATATTCTCCTCCTTCCTCAGGGTTTGCTGGTGTTCTTCAAACAATTTTTGTTTTTGTTGTTGTTACTATTGTTCTTGTAGGCTATTGCTATGCTTTGGATCAATGTTGAGGTGTAAACTTAAGGTCTTCTAAGAGCCTTTCCCTTTGCATACATGGTCACTTTCAGATTTTCCCTGTAAATGCAGTTGTTTTTGAATGTCCCAGTGTTTAATGTGTTTTTCCCCCATGAGAAAAGGAGAAAAATGAATGGGGAAGAAAATGGGTTCTAGCACTTTAAGTTCCCTAGTTCCCTTTGGCAAAGAGGAGGGGCTTACAACAATGGAAGGAGGTGGAAAAACAATAGCCCCAGACCTCCTCCTTGTCTGAACCTCTGTGATAAAAGCAGAAATCAGCAGTCAGAGCACAGATCCCTGATATTTGGAGCACAGGGTCTTTTTTTGTCTACCATGGCTCCCACAGGCTGTTTGCAAGCTGCTCCAAGAACACACAAACAGCTGACTGCCACATGGCTGGGAGTGGGGGATTGGTAGCCCTTACAGTGCTAAGAACTGGGATTGGTCAAAATTCACTGCAGTTTTCAGTCAAGTCTTCCCTTGGAAGTTGCAAGCCTTCAACAGATTCCAGAGTTCCAAAGTAACTACCTTAGACAGGTTTACAAGTACATTTGGGTAGGTGGGGAGCCAGATATCTGGTACTTCCTGAATAGCCATATTCCCCAAACCCTCCTTCATGAGTCTTTTAAAACAATAGCTTGGAAAACAAACAGAAAACAGCCAAACAGGTTAGAGTTCTATGTGAACAAAGAGCCTACAGGCATTGAGTGAGGGGTTAGTTGTGGTCAAGGTGACAGTAATGAATTGTTGTGACACCTATTTCAGTTATCCAGAGGTGATTTTCTTGGTCTCATCTCCTCTGCTTTGTCTGGTTTAAGGGAGGTCTGCAGGCGAGGGACACCTGATAAGTGGGTGTTTTTGTAGTTTCTTTCATTAGGCACAGTCATGGTGAAGACCAGGTTTATGATATGGGAAGGGCTCAGAAATCCAGGCCTCAATTCTTATGAGGAGTGGGTCCCTGGATAATTGTCCTCAGAGAACATGAACAGAAACTGTGTTTCTATTTCCAGGCAAATATCCATGTAGCTGCTGTGAGATCAATCAACTTTCAGATATTAGATCTTGTATGACTTCTTTGGCATCAAGGACCCAGAAGACTATAAAAGCCCTTTGGAAGCCCCCCAGTCCTATGCCAGTTGTCCTCAGCACCCCATTAAGCAGTAGTCAAACACCTGTAAACAATCAATGCCTAATTCTCTTCAGTACCAATAAGTGCCATCCCCAGAAATTTCCAGTCAAAATGAGAATGTGAAGAACAAGCTCCCCAAGGAGCCCAAGGGCTGAGTAGAGACCATGGGCCAGAGTGGTTTTTCCCTTTCATTGTTTTGCCTGTGGAAGACCTAGGAATTACTTGTTCCTTTTGCCTTACAACTTCAGGAGTTTTCACTGGCCAAAATACTGCCATGAAATTCTTTCTGTTTTTGTCTTTCGTTTTGTTTTGTTTTGTAGGACTAGGGATACCAGGTGCCTGAAGGAGATGAGGCAGAATAGGGGGAAGTTGTTGAGAGAAAATTTAGTCCTACCTCTGTCATGTATGTTTAGCATTAAATGTTTAAGTTAGCCCTCTTCCATTTTATTTTTATTCTCTGCAGTCCTACTAGGTGAGGGGTAAATTTAGATCATATCTAGTCATTAGATCAAGTATAAATCATATTAGGAAAGTTGTTCTACTGATTTAGCCTCTTTATAGGTTTAGAAAGTAGTAACATTTAGCTAAAATAGCTATGAGGCTCATTCCACCCTTACATTTTTAACTTATTGAAATGGGGAAAGGGATGAAGGAGGTGGATATAGAACAGGGGCACCTGGGTGGCTCGGTCAGTTAAGTGTCCAACTCTTGATTGCAGCTCAGGTCATGGTCTCAAGGCTTATGAGTTCTAGTCCTGCAGCAGGCTCCACACTGACAGGGAGGAGCCTTCTTGGGATTCTCTCTCTCCCTCTCTCTCTCTGCCTCTACCCAGCTCTCTCTCTCTCAAAATAAATAAACTTTTAAAAAATTTTGAACAAAGAACAGATAAAAGGACATTGTGTGATGACAATGAGATTTACTTGGAGTTTAGTTGAAAGACACTGATGATTATTATTTTATTTTATTTTTGCTGAGAAATCTAATCTAATTTCCGAGTAAGTTCTTTCAGAAGAACCAGATGGTCTTTTAATGTTCATTTGCTTATTTTCAGGGAGAGAGAGAGAAAGAGAGTGTGTGTGAGAGAGAGAAGGAGGAAGCAAGGGAGAATTCCAAGTAGGCTCCACACTGTCTGCACAGAGTCTGACCCAGGGCTTGATCTCACGAATCGTGACATCATGACCTGAGCTGAAATCAAGAGTTGGACACCTAACCAACTGAGCCACCCAAGTGCCCCCAAGGAACCAGGTGTTAAAGAAGCCATCTTTCAGTCAAATATTAATGGGACTGGTTTTCTTGTGAGTCTTGTTTTCTCGCTATGTTTTAGAGCTCATGCTTTCATAAGAAACTGTATTCCCTCATATCACTTCATCCATTCTCCCCAGTACGCATGCTTATTCACATCTGTGACTAAGTCAGATGTGACTGTCCCTGGTCAGTTTTAGAAATAAAAGCTCCTGTAGGTATTTTAAGTAGAATGGAATTTCACTCAGGGAACTAAAGGACTAAAAAATAATGCTTGTGGGGTGCCTGGGTGGCTCAGTCGGTTGAGTGTCTGACTTCGGTTCGGGTCATGATCTCATAGTTCATGAGTTCGAGCCCTGCATTGGGCTCTGTGCTGACAGCTCAGAGCCTGGAGCCTGCTTCAGATTCTGTCTCCTTCTCTCTCTGCCCCTCCCCTGCTCGCTCTCTCTCTCTCTCTCTCGCTCTCTCTCTCTTTCTATCTCTCAAAAATAAACATTTTTAAAAGTTTTAAATAATGTTTGTATTTCTGCTTTCCAATTGCACATAAGACATCTAACTGGGCAAAATTTGCCTCTAGAGAGCACCTTTTTTAAAAAAATTTTTAATGTTTATTTTTGAGAGAGAGAGAGACAGACAGAGTGCAAGCAGGGAAGGGCAGAGAGAGGGGGAAATACAGAATCCAGAGCAGGGTCCAGGCTCCAAGTTGTCAGCGCAGAGCCCTACGTGGGGCTCAAACTCACGAACCGCTGAGATCATGACCTGAGTGAAGTCAGATGCTTAACCAACTGATCCACCCAGGTCCCCCACAGAGAGCAGCTTTAAGAAAGTGTGGGAACAGTTATGACTTAGTTTTCCAAATAACTAGGAGGATTGAAGCAATCCTGAGGGTACTGATACCATTTCTGTCTTTTTAATAGCCAAGTACTTTGAATATTTCCAGTGTGCCAAAGATAAGGCTTAAACCAAAGAATGAATGTCTAATAATGGAACTTCATCTATCAATAAGAGAAATTATTTTTTCTCTTAGCATTGGGAGGGCTCTTCAGGTCTTAAAACACATAAATTATTTCTACGAATTTTACACTTGGCCTGCAGATACTTTATGGTTATGATTATCCAGTAGAAGGCAAAGCCCTCGTTTAACCTTTCATTTCTTACTGCCTAGGAAAGCAATATATTCTGCTGTATAATTTTACCTCTAAGTTTATGAATTAGGCTGTCCCATCTCAGACCCTCACTCTCCTTCATTCTGATAAAATACACTCATAAGTGCATATAATGGAATGTACAAAGGGCACAAATGTGTGCTGGCTGCATCACTCAGTGCTTGAAGAGCATTGTGGGGTGAGCACCCAGGACCAGGGCCACGGCTGCCCGAGAGCTGACAGGAGCCCGTGAGACATTCACCTGCTGCTACCCCTCAGGATGGATCATGAAGCATCGTTTTTTCAGAGCTAGCTGAAAGGGACTCTTAAAACTTTTGTTATTAAATGTTTATTTTTAATTCATTTTCCTTTTCCTTCAGTTCCAATTATTTTACTAGAATAAAGTCAAGTCCGTTACTCTGGGTTGATTTTCTAGGGTACGCGGTGTCTTCCTTCAATAAGTGACTTCAAGTTGTCTTTTATTTTCCACAGTGGTTCTCTTCAATGATTATTTTGTAGCATTCTGTCTGTTCTGTTCCATAACTTTGGTTTTCTTCTCAGGTATTTACACCCAAATACTCTCTCTCTCTCTCTCTCTCTCTCTCTCTCTCTCTCTCNCACACACACACACACACACACACACACTTTGCTGAGGTTCTGTGTCACTTTCTCCTAAATCCTTTTTCATTTCTTTCATATTTTTAATTTAAAATTTTCCTCCTTTCCATTCTGTTTCTCTTTATGCAATGCCCATGGTATTTATTAATTAATATATTGCTTCTAGTTTAGTTTTCATTTCTACAATGTTTCTTTTATTTCTAACACTTTACTTGGTTTTCTAAGCTTCATTTCAAATCTTCATGTTTTCTTTGCTGTGATAATATTCTTTCCAAGTTATTTTGATTCCAATTTAAACTGTTATTTTATACCTGCTATCATTTTCTTAATTTCTTTTAGCTTATGTATTTAAAATATTAGAGTACAGGTTTTTTTTTTCCATTTTATCCTGTCTTTCTGGTGTGTTTGCCTGAAAGAATGTCATTCTGCTTCTAATTTTCCTTTTTTTCTGATAATAGTTTCTATTTAAGATTTTATCTTTAAGTAATCTCTGCCCCCAATGTGGAGCTTAAACTCACAACCCGGAGATCAAGAGGGTGCACACTCTACCAGTTGAGCCAGTCAGATGCCCCCTTTTTTATTTGTAATAAAATAAATAATAAATAATTTATTATCATTCTCACTAATAATTTTTGATGAGTTTGACTGCTTTTCTTTCCTGTTGTTTGTATTTCAGTGAGATGAGTTATTTGTACTAGAAGGGAGCTGGTGGAGTTTCCCTGGCTTCAAGATTCTAGAGCTCCCTCTTCTGTCACTTATTTGAATTGCTTAAAAATACTGTACTTTGTGAGATGTGCTGTCTCCTTTACTTGTTTCTTTCCTTTTTGTTACTGCTATTGTTAGTATTGTTACTGCTCAAGATGGATACTGTCCTAAAAGTGATAGGGTCCAAAATCAAGACAACCCCAGTACTCTCTGACTTAATGAGGTCCCCTGGCACTCACCTACAAACTGTAGTCTACACAGCCCCTCTTCCTGGTTTGGACTGATGTTCTCCGGGAGACTATATCTGCAGTACATATAGAGACCAAAGATTTCTAGTAATATCCAAATCATACATAATGAAAAGAAATTCACCCAATAGAAAATGTGCAAAGGCTACAAACAGCCAATCTATAGAGAAGGAAACCTGAATGTCAACTAAACATATGAAAAGGTGCTTCATCTCACTAGTAATTGGAAATGCTAATTAAAACATGAAAATGGCGTTTCATCTGATTCAGCACTAAGGACATTTTTAAGTTAATGTAATAATTACCAAAAAAAAAAAAAAAAAAAAAAAATGAATCAAATTGTGGCCTCTGTTGAAGAACAACCATAACTTCGTAGGTATTCTGAAAAAAGAAAGAAAAACATCTGATAAGAGAATATTACATTCCTAGTGCTCGCTCTCTGGTCTCTGGGTATTTGCTTACACTTCCCACATCCCAGAATGTTCTCTATCTACCTCTTTATCTAACTAATTCCTACTCATCTCTCAGGTCTTACCCTAATTGTCGTCTCTTTCAGGAAAACGTCTGATTCCTCGTTGGCCTAAGATAAATTCTCCTGTTATGTCTGTCCTTGGTATTTTATAGTTTTCTTACCAGAGCATTTTCCAAGCATTGCTGTGATACTGTTTTATGCACACCTTGGCTAGGTTATAGTGCTGAGCTATTCAATCAAACTTTAATTACGGTGTTACTATAAAGGTAGTTTATAGATGCGAATAGCATCTACAGTCAGTTGACTTTATTAAAGATTATCTCCAACAGTCAGGGTGGATCTGTTCCAAGTAGTTGAAAGGCCTTAAGAACAGAAACAAGTTTCCTTGCGGAATAAGAAATTCCACCTCTGAAATGCAGTGTCACCTCCTGCTTGAGAGACTCCAGCCTTTCTCTCCTAACTGCCTACCTTAGGAATTTTGAACTCGACTAGCCAACCCCCAATTTGCATATGCCAGTTTCTTGCGCTAAATCCCTCAATTTCTCTCTCTCCTCTCTCTCTCTCCTTCTCCCTCTCTCTCTCTCGATATATACATACACACACGTATATTATATACACATAAATACATATGTACACATATATACAGACATATACACATTTTCAGGTATATATCTCTCCTACCTGCTTCTGTTTCTCTGGTGGAACACTGCCTGATAAAATTAGTATACCAGATTATATAATTATCTGTTTTCTTTCACATCAGACTGTATGCACCATTAGAGCAGGAATGGTTCTGTTTTGTCTTTGTATTTCTAGTGCCTAGAATATAGTATATGCTCAAAAAACTATTGAGTTAATGAATTTCCTCCTGAGATTGACTAGTATAAAAAGCCCAATATAAAAATCCTCAAACAGCTGTAGAGAAACCTCCTCAGTACACTGTTTGATTAGAGAAGGAAAGGGATAAGAGACTTCTAGATGCATTTAAGAAATACTGATGAATGCCAAATAATAATAGTTCACTACTTGGAGAGATCCTTTTGGTAAGTCACTGGAGTATTTGTCCAATTTTCAAAGCTGTAGCCAACATTGAAAGAAAGAAAGCTGATTCTGGAAGGCAGTCATTTCTGTACTAAAAAAGAAGGTTCAGTCAAACACTTCTAGTATAATTCAGTGGCAATAAACTTTGAGATTTAAAGGAAATGTAAATACTAATATATCTAGTAACCCATATCATATATTCTAAGAGTCTTATTCCATTTTTAATTCCAAGGAAACAAAAAAAATAGACTTTCATCTGATTCAGCACAAGAGATATGAGAATAACTCAATACGATAGCCGCAAAAATGGATCAGAATCTTCTTGGCTTCTATTAAAGAACAGATATTCTCTTGTACATACTCCAACAAAAGAAAGCCAGAAAGAAAATCTGATGATACAAGAGAATGACATCAAAACTTTTTTAAGATGCTAAAGATTGAAATTAAAAGAAAAAAAAACTTTTGACTGTGTCCTAAACCTTTGTCTTAATAAAAAGTCTGAAGGCTTATGACACTAGTATCATCCACACATTGATAAAGATATGCATTCCCAGGTCCCACCCTCTGCCAACTGAATCTGAATCTCCAGGGGTCAGGCCTGACCACTGAATAGTTACTATCCTCCTCACATGATTCTGATGCACTCTGACTTTAAACTATCAGTCTTTACAACAAATCTTCTCTTTCCTTCACCTCACTGATCAAGATCAGCTTCTTTCTGGAAGCATTCTGTAATTCATTTTATATTAACAAAATTTCTGTGCTTCCTTTTATCTCCTAACTCCTTATCTTATTATGACATTTAATCAATGTATATAGAAACATGAAATTGAATTGGTAGAAGAATGGAGAAGAAGGAATATTTTAGTTCTCTCCACACTGTATCTTTGGATCTTGCTTTGTTATATTAGTGTAAGTATTCTCTTACACAGAACAGACATAGTAATATTCAAGTGCAAACCTGTATGTAACCCACATCCCTGGCATGAAAGACCCAAGGATACAGATTTTTGGAGAGTGTCACAGCTCACTTGGATTGAGCCATGACTAAGTATTTTCCGACCAATAAACTTGACACCTAATTCTTGACACAGATTTTAATGAACAGCAAGAAGCTAAGAACAACGATCTAGGTTCAATCCCATCTTCAACACTGAAGTGATTTTAGAAAAGTTGCTCCATCTTTCTAGACTCACTCATCAGTGAAGTGAAGATACAATATCTCCTATGCAAAAATAGTAAAAAGAAAAACTAATAATAAATGGATGCTGTACTAAATGGAAGGTAAAAGGTAAAACAAAATAAATTGCTTCTCATTCATTAAAGAAATGTTGGTGATCATGCAAGCCCTACAGATTTTAGCCACAATGGGGATCTGACATAAGCATTACACCTGCATACTTACGGTTCTAGTAAAAACATATTCAGAGTCAGACCCAAGGAAAGACAAGAAACTATGGATATCCGTGATTCAAAAACCAACAATACCATTATATTATTATAAACTAAGAATAAGGAAATAGGAGCATATATTTCCTTTTCTACATTCCCTGTACTTTTAAATTTCTTACTTTGAGTTTAGGTCTTATAATATATTTTCAGAATGCATCTAAAGAGTACAGATTTATTACGAAGTATCAGAATTACTTTCCAAGTTTTTTTCCAAACGGTATTTTCTTTTTTTAACCCGAGGGGCATTTGTAAGCATTTGAAGTGTGTCTGTCCTCCATGGGCGGTCATATTGGTGCACAGCAGCTGTCACAGAAGGGGTCGCTGATTCCAGCAAGTTCCAGGACTTCCATCTGGAACAGTAGAACTCATGAATAAAATGTAAGCATTTTGACCAAGTTTGATTCCACCATAAGAATCTGAAGAGCCATAAATACAAAATAAAACAGCTTTAATTTCCCATAATAATGCTAAGGGCTCCCACAGCCAATATGATTACTTACCTCATTTTTCAGATGGCCTCAGAAATAAAATACATTAGCATAAACTACACACATTAATAGAGGGAACAGGGTTAGTTATGACCCCTGCAGTCATTTACTTTACCTGACATTACAGGATTCTCACACTAGTCTACTTGTGTATTACTCAGGCTAAAGATAAAATTACTCTGATTTTCTAAAGACACATCAGCTAGGAGTTAGGTTAGATGACTAGGGTGCAGATAGGTGGTGGGAAAAGACAGCAATAAAGAATGAAACTTCTCCCATATTATCTGTGGCTCAGATGGAAATAGATAATTAGGGACTTAACTTTTCAAGACAAGCATCTCAGTATATATTTGATGTTTTCATGTTACAGTGTGCTTCATGATAGGAGAGTTTTTTATTTAAAAATGTGATTTAACAATGACGTTGAAGAAATTTTCATGAAATAAAACAAAAAATACTAACTATAATCCTAAACATATATCAACAAAATATAATGTCCTCAATAAGCCTATACTAAATCCCAAGAGATTGAATTTACAGTGCATCCAAGGCTCCTTCTTTGTCTCCTGAGCTTCCAGAGCAAGCATTCGCTTGGTAGAGAAGTCCATGCTGATGTCCTCCATGACAGATATTGCCTGATATTAAGGGCAGAGAGCTGAACGATGCTGCCTTTGCACTCTGAGAGTCTGGGCTCATGTCACTAATGTGGCTCATACCACATCATGATGGCTCATTAATAAATGTGTCTTAAGCACCTGGGCCTTATTTACATTTATTCACTTTCTAGCATAGTATTCAATTCTAATTGCAGCAAAAAGTTTAAAAGGTAATTTTACAGTCAGGGGAATAAAGAGAAAAACGAGATCAGATGAAAAAGAATTAGAACCGTTGAATTGAACGATTTTCACTGCCTGTCATGTGCCAAACATCCTTCCAGGGAATTTATATGTGTTCCTTTGTTTAATCCTCACCCCAATCTGGTGAGGCAGGAAGGAATCTAATCTTACTAAGCCTAATGGAGGTTAATGCCTTTCTCCCTGTCAACCCATCCTCCCCACTGCAGTCAGGTGACCCAGTCTGGTCACTCACTGGCTCAGCAGCCTTCCATGGCTGTCCATTGCCCTTGGAATAATGCCCAAAACCCTCAACTGACTTTAAGGAGCTATAGGACCTGGTACATTCCTATGTTTCCAGCCTCATTAGTTGCCACTCTTTTTCCTACTCTCTCATTTTTGTTACAGTGCATTTCCTTCAGTTCCTTGAGCACACACCATGCTCTTTTTCATATCTTGGCCTTCCCACAGGTTGTTCTTTCCACCTAGAATGCTTTTTCTTCCTCTATTCTCAGAAAAAAATGTTGAGTGGATGAATGAATGAAGGGATATTAGAGTGTAGAATCTTGTTCAGGGAAAAGATTAGGAGTAGAGAAGGGATTAGGGCATTAATCACAAAACAATGATAATAGAGAAGTTGTTTGAGGTTTAAGCCAATCACAAAATATAGCACAAACCCAGATTTTGGTTTGCTCTCTTCCTCATTTCCTACTCTTCCTTAAAGCCTCAGCGTTACTGCCACTTTCTCTAGGAAGCTTTTTAACCCCAGAGGTGGTTAAATCCTCTTGCCATCTGCCCTGTAGCTCCATGTACTTCCCTTCTGTAATGCTCATCACACCTGACTGAGGCACCTTGAGAGCAAAACCCCATCCCTTTCTTGGTTGTCTCTCCATCCCAGCACATAGCATTGTAACCAGCACGCTCTATAAATGTTTATATAACATTCCCAATAAAACAAAGCAAGAATCCTTGGGAAATTAGCTGATTCTAGGGTAGGTGCAGGAAAAATACAAGATGAGTCTGGAGCATGTTTTAGTGCCAGAAAGTAAGGACGTACTCAAGTATCCAAACCGTGGGGTGGACATAGTGACCATCACCTAACAGACAGAGTAGGGAAAAGGGAAAAATAGTAACTTTAGTAACAGGAGAAACCTAACAGACACTACCTTCACCAGTCAAGATTAACATTGCTAGTAATACTTATCGACATCATGAAATCTCTGATTGGATCAATGAGATAGACAGCTCTCTTCTGGGATATTCTTTCCCAAGATCCGTAACCTCTATCTAGCTTTGAGAAGACATCAGATAACCTAAATTGGAGACAGCTTAAGAAATACATGATCACTGCATTCAAAAATGTCAGTCATGATCATTCCTGGGTTACAGGGCTGGTTCAACATTCGCAAATCAATCAGTGTGATAAATCNTCATGAAAAAGCTAGGAAAGACTGAGAAGCTGTTAAAAGAATCAGAGACAATGGTATGCAATAGCTAAAAGCAATATGGGAGTAATGTCAGCAATATGGCGGCTTAAGTCATTCTTCCTCTTTATCCCCCTTTTTAATCAATGAATTAGTCGTCCATATGTGAACAAAATTGCATTGACTGGTCTTTTGGGTCCAGGACCTTACTCCAAGGGACTTGGGAGGGATCTCACCAATGCACTTGGTAAGAGACAGACAAACCTCCATAACAGGCCACAGAACAGATGGAGCCAGTGAAAGTGCCTCAAGCCCCTTAGTTGCCCTCATGCAAAAACCAGGTAAGTGCTGACAAGACAGGCACTCACACTTGAGTGACAACTTGTGGAAGTCCAGACTATGCAAAAGAGACTCAAGCATACTGGTGGAAAAAGAAGAAAAGAAAAAATATGAACTTGGTTGCAATGGAGGCAGTAAGAGACAATTTCCCATCGCTTTTCCTCTTCCCCAAGGAAAACACTGAAAAAGGTTGATTTATCTGGCGATGGTGACCTGCCTACGGGAAAAAGTGCCCAGTGAGGCCGTGGCTGCCCCAGCTGGACGGAATGTGGCTGGAGAAACCCATTGTGTCTCCATCAGCACTGGAAGTACTAAAATGAGAGCTCTAGGATTTAGAGAGGAAGGATATTTGGAAAGAGGCAGATAAGTTCCAACCACCTTAAAGGGATTGTTCTGAGCAGGAAGTCCAACCTGTAGCCTCAGGGAGTAGGGTCACTAGACACCCCTCAATGCACCACCACTAAACTCACACCTCTGGGCACTCTGATGCAGGCTCCCTGTGCATGCTTTCAGGTGTACTTGCTAGAGCTCTCTGGAGACAGAAAGCACCCTCAGAAAATAGTGGTTGGCAGGCAGGGAAGAAACACAAACTTAAGCTATAGCACCACCTTGTGGACAACAAAAGAAGTTTCCAGTAACCAGCCTGGTGAATTTTAAGAACCAGGGAAAACATGAAAAGCTTAAAAATTCTGCCACAGACTGCTGGTGGGAATGCAAACTGGTGCTGCCGCTCTGGAGAACAGTATGGAGGTTCCTCAAAAAATTAAAAATAGGGGCGCCTGGGTGGCTCCGTCGGCTAAGCGTCCAACTTTGGCTCGGCTCAGGTCGTGATCTTGTGGTTTGTGAGTTCGAGCCCTGTGTTGTGCTGACAGCTCAGAGCCTGGAGCCTACTTCGGATATTGTGTCTCTCCCTCTCTCTGCCCCTCCCCAGCTCATGCTCTGTCTCTCTCTGTCTCTCAATAATAAATAAATGTTAAAAAAAATTAATTTTTTTAATGTTTTATTTATTTCTAGGGGAGCGAGAGAGAGACAGCGTGAGCAGGGGAGGGCCAGAGAGAGAAGGAGTCACAGACTCTGAAACAGGCTCCAGGCTCTGAGCTGGCAGTCAGCACAGAGCCTGACACGGGGCTCGAACCCACGATCCGTGAGATCATGACCTAAGCGAAAGTCGGACGCTTAACCGACTAAGCCACCCAGGTGCCCCAATGTTAAAAAAATTTTTTTTTAAACTAAAAATAGAGCTGTCCTACAGCCCAGTAATTGTACTACTAGGTATTTATCCAAAGGATACAAAATACTGACTCAAAGGGGCACATGCACCCCAATGTTTATAGCAGTGCTATCTACAATAGCCAAATTATGGAAAGAGCCCAAATGTCCATCAACTGGCAAATGGATAAGGTAGATGTGATGTATATACCACAGAATATTACTCAGCAATCAATAAGAATGAAATCTTGTCATTTGCAACATGGATGGAACGAGAATGTATTATGCTAAGCAAACTAAGTCAGTCCAAGAAAGGCAAATATCATATGATTTCACTCATATGTGGAATTTAGTAAACACAACAGATGAACATAGAGGAAGGGGAGGAAAAATAAGATTAAAAACTGAGAGGGAGACAAACCATAAGAGACTCTTAAATACAGAGAACAGACTGAGGGTTACTGGAGGAGTGTTGGGTGGGGGGTATGGGCTAAATGGGTGATAGACATTAAGGAAGTCATTTGTTGGAATGGGCACCGAGTGCTATATGTACGTGATAAATCACTAAATTCTACTCCTGAAATCATTGCTACACTATATGTTAACTACTTGGATTTAAATAAAATTTTAAAATAAATAAATAAATAAACATTAAAAATAATTCTGTCACAGGACAGAGCAAAAAGAGTGGAGCAGGTTCAGCTTCACAAGCACAGAGGAAAAACTCAGATAATACCAATGCCATAGAATATAATACCCCATCTGCTGAAGGCAATGAACACAGAGTTAAGGAGGTCTCCACTACTTCAAGTAAGGAATATGAAAAAAAATCAAGGAAATACAGCAACACAAAAAGAAAATGACAAGTCTCCAGCAACTGAGCTCAAAGGCATGGAATTGAGACGTAACTAACGAAGAACTTAAGTAGCAGTTACTAAGATTCAGTGAGTTATAAGAAAACCCAGAAAGGCAAGTCAATAAAATCAAGAATAAAATATGTGAACAAAATGAGTTATTTATAAAAAGATTGAAATCATAGAAAAGCACCAAACAAATTCTGGAGCTGAAGAAGTCAATGACTGAGATGAAGAATGCAATAGAGAGCCTCTGTAGCAGGGAAGACCAGATGGTAGAACAAATATGTGCCTTGGAGAATAGGAATTTTGAAATAACCCAGTCAGAAAAAATGAAATAACAGAAATTTTACAAAGGAAGGAAAACCTACATGAACTATAGGAATCCATCAAAAGACAAATATCAGAAAAACCGGGTTCCAGAGGGAGATAGGTGAGGGAAGAGTATTTAAAGAAATAATAGACAATATCCCAAATGTGAGCAAAGACTTTAACATCAAGTCCAGGAAGTTAATAAATCATCCTATTAGCATAATGAAAAAGGATTTCCTCCAAGACACATTATAATGAAACTGTCAAAAATCAAAGATATTTGAAAGAATCCTAAATGCAGCTGGGGGCAGAGGGAAGACAGGGAACAATATAACTTACAAAGGAACCCCCATTAAGCAATCAGTGGATTTCTCAGCTGAAATTCTATAGGCAGAGAGAGTGGAATGACATATTCAGAGTGTAGAAGGATAAAATTTGCAGTCAAGAATATGATATCTGACAAAGTTATTCTTCAGATATGAAGGAGAAATGAAGGCTTTCCCAGACAAACAAAAGCTGAAGGAGTTCATCACCACTGCATTGCAAGAAATGCTGAGAGGAATTCTCAAAGCAGAAATGAGAAGACAATAATCAACATGAAAACATATGAAAGTACACAGCACACTAGTATAAATTTAAAAAATGTATTTTAACCACTCAACTATAGTATGTTTTAAAAAAATAGTAAAAATAACTATAGTACTATAAATTTTTAATGAATAAACAACATAAAAAGAGGTAAATTGTGACATCAGTAATATAAAAGGAAAAAGTGAAGATTGAGGCCTTCATAGGTGACCAAAGATAAGTTGCCATCAGCCTAAAATGAACTGTGTTATCTATAAGATGTGTTATGGTAAACACAAAGCAAAAACCTAGAGCAGATTCACAAAAGACAAAGAAAGGGGAAAAAGATCATACCAAGATAGAAAATAACCAATTTACAAAGGTAGACAGAAACAGAGAGAAAAAGAAACAATGGAAATTAAAAAAAAAAAACAGAAACCAATTAATAAGATGGTAGTCCTTAATATCAATAATTACTCTAAATGTGTGTGGATTAAATTCAGCAACCAAAGGCACAGAGTAGATGATACGGGTTAAAACAACAACAACTATTTGCTGCCTACAAGAGACTTGCTTGGACCTTAAGGACACATATAGAATCAAGGGATGGAAAAAGGTATACCATGCAAATGGAAACCAAAAGAAAGAAGTGTTAGCTATATTGATACCACACAAAATAGACTTTAAGTCAAAAATGGTAACAAGCAACAAGGAAGGTCATTATATAATGTTAAGTGGATAAATTCATTAAGAAGAATAAACAATTATAAAAGTATATACACCTAAAATCAGAGCATATAAGTATACTAAGCAAATACTAATAGATATGAAAGGAGAAATAGGTAATACAAAAATAGTAGAGGACTTCAATACACCAACTTCAACCGCAGATAGATCATCCAAGCAGATCATCAACAAGGAAGAGATAGACTTAAACCAAGCACTAGACCAAATGGAACTAACAGACATCTATAGAACATTCCATCTAACAGCAGCAGAAAACAGGGCTCAATTAAATCCCTGCATATATGGTAAGCTGATATTTAATAAGGAAGCTAGGAACATCCAATGGGAAAAAGATAGTCTCTTGAACAAAAGGTGTTGAGAAAACTGGATAACTACACGTAGAAAAATGATACTGGACTCCTATCTTACACCACTAACAAACATTAACTCCAAATAGAAAAAAGGCTTAAACATAAGACCTGATCATAAAACTCCTAGGAAAAAACAGGGAAGAAGCTCCTTCTCACTAGTCTTGGCAATGATTTTTGGAGTATGTCACCAAAGCAAAAACAACAAACGCAAAAATCCACACATAGGATTACACCAAATTTAAAAGCTTCTATACTGTAAAGAAACAATTAACAACAACAAAAAGGCAACCTACAGAATGGGAGAGACTGCAAGCCATGTATCAGATAAGGGGTTAATAAGCTAAATGTAAAGGGCTTTACATTTAGCTGAGTGTCCCACTTTGGTTCAGGTCATAATCATGCAGTTTGTGAGTCCACATTGGGCTCACTGCTGTCAGCACAGAGCCTGCTTTGAATCCTCTGTCCCTTTGTCTTTCTGCTTGCACTCTCTCTCAAAAAATAAATTAAAAAAAAAATAAAATAAATGAGAGAACTTACACGATGTAATAAGTAAAAAATCCAATAAAAAATGGACAGAGAAAATGTCTTTTCAAAAAAAAGACATTCACAGCTATATGAGAAGGTGCTCAACATCACTAATCATAAGGAAAATAAATGCATTAAAACAACAATGAGCTTTCAGCACACAACTGTAAGAGTTATCATCAAGAAGACGAGGTAACAAGTGTCGGTGAAGATGTGGAGAAAAGGGAGCCCTTGTGCACTGTCAGTGGAAATGTAAACTGGTCCAGGCACTGTGGAATACAGCCTAAAGGTCCTTCAAAAAATTAAAAATAGCATTAGCATATAATCTAGCATTCTGGGTATACATCCAAAAGAAATGAAAATGGGTTATTGAAGAGATATATGCACTTCCATGTTTATTGTGGTGATGTTTACAATAGCCAAGATATGGAAATAACATAAGTTTCCATCAATAAGATGAATGGAAAAAGAAACTGTGATACACACACACACACACACACATACACACACATATATACTATGGAATATTATGCACCTGTGAGAAAAAAGGAAATTCTGCAGTTTTTGATAACATGGAATAATTTTGAAGATGTGCTGGGAGAGATAAGTCAAACAGAGAAAGACAAATCCTGTATGATATCCTTTTCATGTGAAATCTAAATACAATACAATACAATACAGTAAAACAGAGTGGAATGGTGGTTGCCAAAGGCTGGGGCATAGAGGAATGAATGGGAGAGACTTTTATTAAGGGTGCACACTTGCAACTAGTAGCTAAATAAGTCCTGGAGACCTAATACATAGCACAGAGATTACAAACCACAAAATTATATTTATTAACATTAAACTTGCCAAAAGACTAAATGTTAACTGCTCTCACCGCTAGAAGGAGTGATAATACTCTAATATTATTACATTAGCTAACGCTGCAATGGCAATCATATTGCAATATAAATGTATCAAATCAATGTGCTGTACAACTTAAACTTTTATGTATTAGGTGTCATTTATATCTCAATTTTTAAGTAAATGAATGAATGGATGGAATGAATGCAACCTGGTATCCCAGAACAGAAAAAAGAGTATTAGTGGAAAAACTGGTAAAATTTGAGTAAATGCTGTAGTTTAATTAATTTTATTATATCAGTATTTTATTTCTTAATTGTAGTAAGTGGGTAGTGGCTGTGAAATATGTTAACGTGAGACAGGCTGGGATAGAGTAGACAGGAACTCTCTGTACTATCTCTGCAACCCTTTTGGACAATTAAAGTTATTTCAAGATAAAAAGTAAAAAAAATCCAGACTTGGCAGCAATGTCCATTTAGGGAGAGTCTAGTGGGAAGAGCAAAGAGGTTTGCCTGATTTGGAGTTCATGAAATCTTGGCCTCCTAGCAGTGCATATATAATGCTAATCTCTTCTGCATAGAGTTTTGGATTTTATGAAAGGATTAAGAATTTCACATCCTTAAACTCATCTAACCTTCTCCATCAAGAGGAAGGATAGACAAGGAAGGTTCTTACTATATAGGGGACTAAAATGAGCTTCTCCCAGGACTTTCAGATACGGTGAGTAATCTCACATTTAATGTTTGGGATTCAGCATCTATAGAGACCAAGATGTGGACTCTGATGGAAACTGATGTGGAAGAAGACTCTGACAGAGGTGGTAGACAAATCCAGAAAATAGATACCAAAACACTATGAATTTGTTAGCATGTTTGCAGGAGGATTCAGGAGGAAGGAAGCCCTTAGCTGTTTGTTTCCAAGCCTAGATGGTAGGTACAGAGGAATTATCTCTCATCCCTGCTGGACTCTTTAACCCTCATACCTATGGAGACTCCTAGCAAAATGCACTGCTCTCTGGGATTGTATTACAGAGCATTCACTGATGCCTGTTTAAAGGCAGCAAATCCCACTTGCCTCTTGAAGACAATAAGCTCTATAGTGAAAAGACAAGGTGGGTGACTCCCTGATATCCATTTTCCCTTCTCTTGGTAATCACCCTAGGTAGGAAAATTCACTTTTCTATTTAATATATAATATTCTCTAACGAAGTATCAGGTTACATAATATTCTTTATTTTTTATTGAAGTAAAATTAGCATACAATGTTATATTAATTTCAGATGTACAACATAATGATTTGACTTAGATACATAATTATATCTCATCCAACACTTACTGAGTATCTACGATACGCCAGGCACCAACCTAGGTGCAAGTGACAATATGACCACCAGTGTCACACATAGTCCAGTGTGGAAACAGCACATAATACAGATTTAACCTAATAAAAGTGTTGACAGTGTTTTATTTGAGATACGAACAAGTGCTTTAAGACACAGAAGAGAGAGGGATTCCTTCCTTTGGAGGGAGGAGTGGAAAAAGTAGGTGTCATCCAATCTGAGCCTTAAAATCTAACAGAGAAGATGAAGGACATTTGGGGGAAAGGTTCCTTATGTGAAATGGCACAGAAATAAAAACAGAGTGGGCCTACCTTGGTTGTAACTCACAGCTCCAGGCAATGGGGAGCCAGTGATGTCTTGTTTCCAATTCAAGGGGAGCTTTTCCATTCTGAGATTCAGTCTTAAGGTGCTCCTATAACACTTTCGAGTTATGCTCACATGCACTCCTCTTGGATTCCCCCAGTGTGCACATATGCTGCTAATTTGGGATTTTCCTGTTTCCAGCAGTACACTATGTCCCGAAACATTTCTTCTTGCTGGCCTAATGCATAGGGCCCCCAGTCCACCCCTGGGTTCTCACCCCTAGCTTTTTCTGCCCTTTGGCCTTGACCAGAACGGCCCAGTCCATCCTCGTTTTTTGCGTTCCATCGGGAGTGGCTACAGCCCAATGCTCTTTTCTCCCAGAAGTACCTTCCTTGTATACTCCAGCTGATATGGTCTTATGAACATGAATTCAAACACACTGAGTAAGGGAAGAGTGATATTGCTGTAGTATCTGAGCAGATACTGTGAGAAGCTATGTGCACATATTTATCTCTGCTACTGGGCTATATACAACTTGGAAAAGAAACATGGGATGCACCTTGTTTATGGTGAAAATAAATCTTCATTGAATAAATGAATTGAGGATGGATAGATAAATAAGTAAGATAACCCTGTGCACATCACTCTAGATAGAAATGTTTAGTAACATGAAAAAGTCCCCTGCTGGATGATTCTCTTCGGTCGAGGATTCTGGATCCCAGGAAGGCACTAGTGAGAATTGCTATCAGGCACCTTAATCTTGGATTCTCCCATACACTGACAGAGGAATACCTGATCTCAGAGCAAGAGTTTGAGAGAGTAATGGGGCGCCTGCGTGGCTCAGACAGGTGTGCTGACAGCTCAGAGCCTGGAGCCTGCTTCAGATTCTGTGTCTCCCTCTCTCTCTGCCCCTCCCCTGCTCGTGCTCTGTCTCTCTCTCTCCCTTAAAAATAAATAAAACATTAAAAAGAGAAAGACTAAGAACTTCTCTCTTAAACTGAATAAGACTATACAGAATCCTTTGGGAGTCTGGGACAGAGCAGGTGTCTGGGAGAGGGGAGGAGGGGAGGGGAGGAAAAATTTTGTAGGAAGACAGGGAAGAAGGAACCTCTCCATCACCTGCCCTGGGGCCGTTTTTAGTTGAAAATTTTACCCTGGAGCCTGCAACATTTTCTGCAGGGTTCTTGGCTGTGCCTCCCCAACCAGGAGTGGTTAGTTACAAGAAAGACTTGAAGCCTTGTGTCTCTCACTGAAGTCCATGGCTGCTGTGGCTGCTGCAACCACTAGTCCGTATAGACACCTAATTTTGCTTTTGCATCCCATTAGAGCCTGACTTTGGAAAAGAGGCTATTTACATCAAATGATTCATTTAGAACTAAGCAAGGCAGCTTCTGCTATTGTCTGACAGACCAACCCCAGGACAGCCCAAAATCACAGGGATTATTTAATCTGCAGAATCCATTAAGGCTGTCAACAGGAGGGAACAGCAAACATTGTGGAAAGCGATAAAAGGATGTGGCTTGACTGCGTCTTCAGCATCAGCCCTAGAACAGGGAGGAGTCACCTGGGGGGCAGATGATGGAAGATAAGGAGGGAGGGGCAGGGCAACACAGATCTAAGCGGCTGTCATGCCTGCCCCTCAGGAGTTTCTAATACACTGACTCTCAACCTTGAACACTCACTGGAATCTCCTAGGACTTTACAAAATCCTGATACTCAGGTTCCACCACCTCCTCCAGACTCTGATTAAATTGGTCTGGCTTGTGGCCTGGGTTTCAAGGTTAGGAAGCTTCCTCCTCCTCCAGGAGGAGGCTGAAAGGGAATGGAGAGATTTTATCATTTCATAGTAGAGAGCTGGAAGGACCCCTATAGGGCACAGCTTCTCGGGTGAAGCAATGGGCCAAGAAGGAAAGGCCACCTACCTGAATTAGGATTATTACAAATAGAGAACCGTAACTTTTATTTCATGAGTTTCCAGGCCAATTAATGTTCTCATTTACTGTCCTTCTTCCACTTACAGTCATGTGGCCTTAGTCAAGTCTCATTTTCCTCACCTGTAAAATGGGTGTTGTTACTTTTTCTACTTATTTCCTGGTATCACCATGAAGATCAGAGTTCATGAAGATGTTGTAAGTCTAAGGGAAGAGGGAAAAGAAATAGCAGAGATGTGTCTGAAGGTTTGAGACCTGAAAGGGGCACCTGGGTGGCTCAGTCAGTTGAACATCCGACTTCGGCTCAGGTCATGATCTCACAGTCTGTGGGTTCAAGCCCCGCATCGGGCTCTGTGCTGACAGCTCAGAGCCTAGAGCCTGCTTTGGATTCTGTGTCTCCCTCTCCCTCTTCCCCTCCCTTCCTTGTGCTCTGTCTCTCACTGCTTCTCAAAAATAAATAAACATTAAAAGTTTTTTTTAAAATGGTTTAAGACCTGATTGTCTAAATGACAGTTTTGGGGTAGAAGTTGATAAAAAGTAGATTTTCAAAAACCCTCTATGCTGTATTTTCTTGTCCAAGGATCTACCATGCAGCTTGGTCAGAGTATCATGAGGTCCTGGGTCAGGTTACCTCTCCTTAGATGGGGTCAAATCCTGCCTATTTGTCCTCTAGGGAACCAATGGTCAGGAATCTTCTACTGCTTTTGCCTCTGCCCCAGAGGCCACCTAGTCCAGAACTGATACATCTCTAGTTCATGGTCAATAATCATTGCTGGATGCATGCGTGCATGGAATTAGAAACAAAATGGAATCATGACTAAAAGGAAGGAGAGTTATAGGAATAATAATGAGGAGTGTGGAAGTAAAAACTTGATTTTTGTCTTGGAGGAGAGATGAACATTTGGAAAAAAAATTTTTTTTAATTTTTATCTTTGAAAGCAAGAGCGAGAGTGGAGGAGGTGCAGAGAGAGAGGCACAGAGGATCCAAAGCGGTTCTGTGCTGAGAGCAGCAAGCCTGATGTGGGGCTTGAACTCACAAACCACAAGATCATAATCTGAGCCTAAGTTGGATGCTCAACCCACTGAACCACCTGGGAGCTGAGCTCCTCCCAGGGAGGAGCATTCCTATGTTTCTGGGGGAGGATCAAGAAAGGGAAGTGTGTGCTGTCCGAGAAAAGTGGAGTAATTAAAAATGAAAATCCCTGGAGCCCCTTTGAAATGAAAAATCCCATTGAAGAGATAAAACATTTGACTCCTAAGAATTCTGGTTCCCAGTTAGCTTCTTTTTTTTTTTTTTGGTCAGTTTTTGAACTTCTATACTATATTGCAAATATCTCTTTACCCATGTGTGTGTAACTGTGAACTCAGTGAGCAGAGGAAAATAGCTCTTAATCATTATTGTATCCCAGTGCTGAATACAAAATAAAGGCTTCATAATTAATGAATAAATTTATCTGCTGATTTTCTTTGTAAGTGACATGTGTACCCGGGAAAAGCGTGCTCGTTCAATAAACGGGTAAGACAGAACAATGAAAAAAGAAGGAACAATGCAGGTAGAGGAGTGTGTCAATGCCAAAAGAAAATTTACTAGTTTTACGATTTGAAGAGAAGGAGAAGGAACTGCTCCTTCATAGTCCTTACGTACATACTGGCATATTTTACAGAGCTATAATCAAAATATCTACATAACTGGATATTTTGTTTTTCAAAATACTATTTTGAACAACTCCTTACCCTATCTGATATTCTTCATAGTTATTTTTTTCCTGTTAACTGCAGAAGATTCCATCCAGTTAACGTACTATGACTTACCTCACTGTTTGTACTTTTCCTATTACTGGACATTTAGGTGGATGAATTTTTGCCATAATAGAGAATGCCACAATGAGCCTCACATCAAGGGATTGCCCTCCTCATGAATTAGCTCCTCCACGTAAATTACAATGAATGAAAATTATTGGGTCAAAGGGTGTGAACAGTTTTATGGTCCTTACTATATCCTATCAAGTTCCTGTTTTATATCCACTGTCAGAAAAATACGAGCACATCAATTTATTGCAAACTCTGGCACCCTTACTATTACATCTTCTTTGCCAAGTTAATAGATATAAAAATATATCTTGTTGTTTGAGTTTTGTTATGACCTGAATATTTTCCCACTTGCTCACTATCAGCATTTCATTCTGTTTATGTCATTTGCCATTAAGGGGGCATTTATGACCTTAAATTTTTATATTTTATACATACTAATCCATTTCTCTAACATTTAAAACAAATATTTTTCGTACTGTTTTTAAGTTCATTGTGATTAATTCCTTCTTGTACTGAACTTATGTACTGACCTTTCCCTTTATGAGTTCTTTCAGAAATTCATGTTCAGACACTATATCTAAATAAACATAAGAATTCTCCATTTTACTTTGTAAACTATATGACCATCAAGTTATTTAATAGATTTGTAATTTTTAAATATACATTTTGAATATAACTTGTTTCCCCAAACTGGTAATCAAGTGGCAATTTAGAGTCTATATGTGAGAGACTTAGGGAGCAATCTTATTCAAAGGGAGGACAGGCTCCTTGTCCTGAAGCTGCCTTGCAGCATTGCAGCAAGTATATTGTTTGTCTTTTAAATTATTATTCAAATATAATTAATGTAAAGTGTTATATTAGTTTCAGGTGTACAGTATGATTCAACAATTCTATAAATTTCTCAGTGCTCATCAAGCTAAATATACTCTTAATCCCTTTTATCTATTTCACCAGCCCCACCCCCTGCCTACCTCCCCTTCTAGTAACCACTAGTTTGTTCTCCATATTTATTTAAGAATCTGGTTTGTGGTTGTTGTTTTTTGTCTGTTTCTTTCTTTGTTCATTTGTTTTGTTTCTTAAATTCCACACAAGTGAAATCATGTGATATTTGTCTTTCTCAGACTGACATATTTCACTTAAAATTATACCCTCCAAATCTATCAATGTTGTTGGAAGTGGCAAAATTTCATGATTTTTATGGCTGAATAATAGTCCATTGTGTAAATATCTCATCTTCTTTATCCAATCATCTATCAGTGGACACTTGTGTTGCTTCCCTATCTTGGCTATTGTAAATAATGCTGCGGTAAACATCAAGATGCATGTATCTTTTCAAATTAGTGTTTTCATAGACTTTGGTTAAATACCCAGTAGAGTAATTACTGGAACATATGGTAGTTCTATTTTTAATTTTTTGAGGAACTTCCGTATAGTTTTCCACAATGTCTAAACCGTTTTGCATTCACAGCAACAGTGGGAAAGTTTCTTTTTCTCCTTGTTATTTCTTGCGTTTTTTATTTTAGCCATCCTGACAGGTATAAAGTGGTATCTCATTGTGGTTTTAATTTCCATTTCCATGATAATCAGTGAAGTTGAGCATCTTTTTCGTGTGTCTGCTGGCCATCTGGATGTCTTTGGAAAATTTTCTATTTAAGTCCTCTGCTCATTTTTAATTGGATTATTTGTGCTGTTAGTGTTGAATTGTAGAAGCTCTTTTTATATTTTTGATATTAGTACCTTACCAGATATATCATCTGTAAACATCTTTCTTTTGGGGTGCCTTTTTGTTTTGTTGATTTCTTTCGCTATACAAAAGCTTTTTATTTTGAGGTAGCCCCAATAGTTTAATTTTGCTTTTGTTTCCCTTGCAGAGAGTCCTATCTAGAAAAATGTTTCTGTGGCCAGTGTCAAAGAAATTACTACCGCAGAGCCTGGGTGGCTCAGTGAGTTAAGCATTCTATTCTTGGTTTTGACTCAGGTCATGACTTCACAGTTTGTGAGTTTGAGCCCTGCATTGGGCTCTGTGCTGACAGCATAGAGCCTTCTTGGCATTCTCTGTCTCTCTCTCTCTCTCTTTCTGACCTTCCCCAACTCATGTGTGCATGCTCTTTCTCCCTCTCTCTCTCTCAAAAACAAATATTTTTTTAAATAGAAAAATTGTTTATTATTTTTTTCCTTTGATTCACATTATTTAGCATATTGTGCAATAATGGTTTCAGAAGTAGAAGTCAGTGATTCATCCCCTACATATAACACCCAGTGCTCATCCCAACAAATGTTCTCCTTAATGCCCCTCGCCCATTGAGCCTATCCCCCCACCCACAATCCCTCCAGCAACCGTTAGTTCTCTATATTTAAGAGCCTCTTATATTTTGTCCCCTCCCTGATTTTATATTATTTTTGTTTCACTTCCCTTATATTCATCTGTTTTGTATCTTAAATTCCACATATGATTGAAGTCATATATTTGTCTTCCTCTGACTGACTAATTTAACTTAGCATAATACATTCTAGTTCCACCCATGTTGTTGTAAATAGCAAGATTTCATTCTTTTTGATTGCCAAGTAATACTCCATTGTATATGTATACCATTTCTTCTTTATCCATTCATCTGTCGATGGATATTTGGGTTCTGTCCATACTTTGGCTATTGTCAATAGCACTGCTGTAAACATCGGGATGCATGTGCCCCTTTGAAACATCACACTCACATCATTTGGAAAATACTTAGTAGTGCAATTCCTGGGTCATAAGGTAGTTCAATTGTCAATTTTTTGAGGAATCTCCATACCGTTTTCCAGAGTGGCTGCAATAATTTGCATTTCCACCAGCAGTGCAAAAGGGTTCCTCTTTCTCTGCATCTCATCAACATCTGTTGTTGCCTGAGTTGTTAATTTTAGCCATTCTGACAGATGTGAGGTGGTATCTCATTGTGGTTTTTGACTTGTATTTTCCTGATGATGAATGATGTTGAGCATTTTTTCATGTGTCTATTAGCCATCTGGATGTCTTCTTTGGAAAAGTGTCTATTCATGTCTTTTGCTGTTTTCTTTCACTGGATTATTTGTTTTTGGGTACTGAGTTTGATAAGTTCTTTATAGATTTTGAGTACTAACCCCCCTTATCTGATATGTTATTTGCAAATATCTTCTCCCATTCTGTAGGTTGCCTTTTAGTTTTTCTGATTGCTTCCTTCACTGTGCAGAAGCTTTTTATCTTGATGAGGTCCCAATAGTTCATTTATGCTTTTATTTCCCTTGCCTCCAGAGACATGTCATTTCCTTGATTTCTCTTTTTGCTCCTTCATTATTGTTGTATAGAAATGCAACCGATTTCTGTGCATTGATTTTATATCCTGCAACTTTGCTGAATTCATGGATCAGTTCTAGCAGTTTTTTGGTAGAATCTTTTGGGGTTTCCATATAGAGTATCATGTCATCTGCCGAGAGTAAAAGTTTGACTTTCACTCCTTGCCACTTTGGATGCCTTTTATTTTTTTGTGTTTTTTGATTGCTGAGGCTAGGACTTCCAATACAATGTTGAATAACAGCAGCTAGAGTGGACATCCCTGTCATGTTCCTGACCTTAAGGGGAAAGCTCTCAATTTTTCCCCATTGAGGATGCTATTAGCGGTGGGTCTTTTATAGATAGCTTTTATGATCTTGAGGTATGATCCTTCTATCCCTACTTTCTTGAGGATTCTTATCAAGAAAGGATGCTGTATTTTGTCAAATGCTTTCTCTGCATCTATTGAGAGGATCATGTAGTTCTTGTCCTTTCTTTTATTAATGTGGTGTATCACATTGATTGATTTACAGATAATGAACCAGCCCTGCATCCCAGCTATTAATCCTACTTGATTGTGGTGAATAATAATTCTTTTAGTGTATTATTGGATCTGGTTGGCTAGTATAATGTTGAGAATTTTTGCATCCCTGTTCATCAGGGAAATTGGTCTATTGTTCTCCTTTTTAGAGAGGTCTTTGTCTGGTTTTGGAATCAAGGTAATGCTGATCTCATAGAATGAGTTTGGAAGTGTCCCCTCCATTTCTGTTTTTTGGAAGAGCTTCAAAAGAAAAGGTTTGAACTCTTCTTTAAATGTTTGATAGAATTCCCCTGGAAAGCCATCTCGCCCTGGACCTAGTTTTGGGGGAGATTTTTGATTACTGTTTCAATTTCTTTACTGGTCATGAGTCTGCTCAAATTTTCTATTTCTTCCTGTTTCAGTTTTGATAGTTTATATGTTTCTAGGAATTTGTCCATTTCTTGCAGATTGCCCAATTTATTGGCATATAATTGCTCATTGCTCATAATATTCTCTTATTATCATTTGTATTTCTGCAATGTTGATTGTGATCTCTCCTCTTGCATTCTTGATTTTATTTATTTAGGTTTTTTCCTTTTTCTTTTTGATCAAACTGGCTAGGGGTTTGTCAATTTTGTTAATTCATTCATTTAAAAAAAGAAATGACTACTTATGTGTTCTAGGAATTTTATGGTTTCAGGTTTCACATTTAGGTCTTTAACCCATTTTTAGTTTATTTTTGTGTATGGTGAAAGAAAGTGGTCCCATTTCATTCTTTTGCACGTAGCTGTCTAGTTTTCCCAGTACCATTTGTTAAAGAGATTGTCTTTTTCCCACTGCGTATTCCTGTCTCCTTTGTCATAGATTAATTGACCATAAAAGTATGAGTTTATCTCTGGGCTCTCTATTCTGTTCTGTTGATCCATGTTTCTGTTTTTTAAGTGTATTTATTAACTGAGAGAGAGAGAGAGAGAGAGAGCATGTGTGCATGTACGCGCGTGTGCATGCACAAGAGTTGAGGAGGAGCAGAGAGAGAGGGAGACAGAGAAACCCAAGCAGGCTCAGTGCTCTCAGCATAGAGCCCAATGTGGAGCTCTAGCTCACAAACTGATGAGATCATGACCTGAGCTGAAATCAAGAGTCAGACGCTCAGGTGACCCCATGTGTCTATTTTTGTTCCAGTCCCATACTGTTTTAATTACTACAACTTTGTGGTATATCTTGAAACCTGGGGTTGTGTTACCTCCAGCTTTGTTTTTCTTTTTCAAGATTGCTCTGCTATTTGGGGTCTTTTGGGCTCTACAAAAATTTCAGAATTATTTGTTCTAGATCTGTGGAAAATATTGTTGATATTTTGATGGGGTTACACTAAATCTTTAGATTTCTTTGGGTAGTATGGACATTTTGACAATATTGGTTCTCCCAATCCATGAGAATGGAATATCTTTCCATTTGCTTTTCTCATCTTCAATTTCTGTCATCAGATGTTTTATAGTTTTCAGAGTACAGTCCTTTCATCTCCTTGGCTACGTTAATTCCTAGATATTTTATTCTTATTGGTGCAATTGTAAATGGGCTGATAGCCTCATGGGGTTTCCCCTGTATGTAACTATTTTCTTTTCTCTTGTTGCTTTTAAAATCCTCTCTCTGTCACTATGTTTTGCCATTTCAGTTATTATGTCCCTTGGTGTGAACCTCCTTGCGTTGATTTTGTTGAGTGCTCTCTGTGCCTCCTGGACCTGGATATCTGTTTCCTTCCCCATATTAGGGGAGTTTTCAGCATTATTCCTTCGGAAAATTTTCTGCCTCTTTTTCTCTCTCTTCTTCTGGGATCCCAATAATGTGAATGTTATTATAGTTAATGATGTCACTGAGTTCCCTTAACCCATTCTCTTTTTTTTATTATTCTTTTTTTCTTTTTCTGTACACTGTGGTTACTTTCCATTACTCTATCCACTGATTTGTTCTTCCACTTCCTCTAATCTACTGTTGATTCCCTCTACCATTTTTTTTTTAACTTCAGTTATTGATTTCTTCATCTTGGACTGGTTCCTTTTTATAATTTCTATCTCTTTGTTGAATGTCTCACTGAGATCTTCCACTCTTTGCTCAAGTCCAGTGAGCATCTTTATAACCATTACTTTGAATTCTTTATCAAGCGTATTGCTTATCTCCATTTCATTTAGCTATTTTCTGTGGTTTGGTTCTGTTCTTTCATTTGGGATGTATTTTTCTGTCTCCTCATTTTGTCTAGCTCACTGTGTTTGTTTCTGTATATTAGAAAAGCCAATTACAACTCCTGATTGTGAACAAGAGAGCCTTAAGAAGGAGAGGTCCTGTAGTGTAATGCCCCCTGCTCACCAAAAGCAGGTACTTCAGGGATGTCTCCTATGTGTGTTGCATATGCCCTTCTGTTGTGTCTGAGCCTCATTTGCCTTCAGTCCAGGTAGCTGCAATGGCCCAGTTTGCCTGTGGTGGGCAAGATTTTGTCCCTGAGTTGTTAATGGGTTACTTTGGAACCATCGTGGGCTTGTAGTTGGGTGGTGTCCACATGCCTGCAGACCACATGCCTGCCCTCATCCCATGCCAGGGCTGCAGTTGCACCAAAATTCAAGGCATTCTTCCCTCAATGTCCCCTGAGAGGGCTTTTTTGATGAGTAGGGCCTGCAAACAAACCAGATGCCTGTCTTCAGTCTGTCTGCTGGGGCTGTAGTGGCATCAACCTGGAAGGTGCTCTCCCTGCTTTGTCCCCTGAGGTTTTTGTTAGTGGATGGGGCCAGCAGTCCAGCTAGATGTCTTCTGGGGCCACAGGTGCACTGATCAGTAGGGCATCTCTCTTTGCACTGCCAGTTATGAGGGTTGGCTGCTGCTGGGACTGCAAGCATACTGCTGTGTATGTGATTATCTTCCCCTCTCCCCAGGCATCACTTTGGAGTAGCATCAGTCCTTAACGGGGCAGCTTGCAGAGTAAGATGTGGCAGAAGCCTCTTTGGAGGGAGGGTTGCTGGCCTGGTGGCAGGTCTGCTCCTTTCCCTTGTCCATGCTTACTATGTCCCTCCTGTTTATGGCTAGTCTTACTTGAGTTTGGTTCCGAACCATGTCTTTGTCCTCCCTACCATTTTTAGTGTGTCCTGTTCTCTATAATTAACTATGGAAAATATGTTCTGCTGATCTTCAGGTCATTTTCTGGATTCACTGCACTGATGTGGCTGTTATCTAGATGCATCCATCCATGGAGCAAGATGAGCTTAGGATCCTCTTACTCTGCTATCTTCCTACAAGTTTGCAAACACATTGTTTTCACTGACTTCGTGTATTAGGTAGCTTTATGTAGGTAGTGACCATGATGGAGATTGTAAATAGACAAAGGCTAAAGCCCTTCTGACCAGGACCCCATTATGATCTTTGTGGACCCTAGACACTTTTGTCTTCATGAACTCCTCCCTCCCTTAAAACAAAAAGTATATATATTAAACATTGCATTTTATAACTGCCCATGTGTAAACTCACTGAGTTTACAACTATATATTTATTTTTACTATATCATTTTCTTATTTAAATTGTTTTAATTAAAATATTTTTGTGGTTCCCTATTTGTCCCTGTTGTGTCTAATGGATGAGTCAACCTGTTCCCAAAGCCACCCCCTTGGCATTAATTAACTTTATCTATCCATCTTCTTAAATATTTTTGATCTACTTAATAGCTTTTTATTTAGGTCCTCAGATATACATTTCCATCTGATATCAGAACCACATTATTTTAACAATTATTGTTTTTTAATATGTTTTAATAGTTTTTAGAGCTGATCTATACCCCAGGATAATTCTTTTAGGTCTCTTAGTTCACTTATTTTCCAAGTGAACTTTAGATCCCTTGTATTTATTATAATAGAAAAATCCTCTTGAAGTTGCATCATATTTGTAAGTTATCTCAAAGAGATAGGACATCTTTATAAAGACACACAATTTGATGTTGCATTTCAGAACCAAGATACCATAACCATACTACAGAGAGGGTTCGTGAGCAATGGTGACAGAGGCAGAAAATAGGGGGAAGAAGAACCTGCAGTTTGTTGGGGTGAGCTCTGAACTAGGGGTGCTCAGTGAGGCTGGGACAGGAGCTCCCATGAGTCAACAGAGTCCCAGAGGTAGGTGGTAAACCAGCACTCTAGGACAAGTGCCAGTTTATTCAGATTAGGAGAATGGAATGCCCTTGGGCAGAGACTGGAGACTATCCTTCAGACAAACCTGCCTTCTCCTAATTTGATATTCTATCTCAAGGGAACCAAATATCCAAAACAGTCTTGAGAAAGAAGAACAACTGGAGGACTCATGTTTTCTGATTTCAAAACTTACCACAAAGCTACAGTAATATTATAATAATAATAGCAACAACAACAATGTGTACCATGGCTGTAAAGACCATGGACCATATGGACCAATGGAATAGAATAGAGAGCCCAGAAACAAGCCCTCACATATATGGTCCAATGACTTTTGACAAGGGTCCAAAGGCCATTTGATGGAAAAAGGACAGTCTTTTCAACAAATGGTGCTGGGAAAACTGAAGATTCACAAAAAAAGAATGAAGTTAGACCCTTACCTGACAGTATATACCAAAAATTAACTCAAAATGGATTAAAGGTCTAAATGTAACATCTAAAACAATATAACTCTTAGAAGAAACATAGGATAAAATCTTCATGACATTGCATTTGGCAATTATTACTTAGATATGAAGCCAAAAGCACAGGTAATAAATGTGTAGAATTATTAGGTAAGATAAGCCCACTTACTGCTTTTGATGCAAATTGTCAAACTGTTTCCCCCCAAAATTATATCAATTAGATACACATAGAGTGCTATTATTGTATATTTTTTAAAAATATCTTGCTCATTTAAAAAATATTTTTAAAATTTACTTAATACATTTTAATCATTGAATAGGCAAAACAGTACTTCAGAGTTGTTTTGGTGAACAGTTTGCTAAGAAAAAATTAAAATAGGGGCGCCTGGGTGGCTTAGTCGGTTAAGCGTCCGACTTTCGCTTAGGTCATGATCTCGTGGATCGTGGGTTCGAGCCCCGCGTCGGGCTCTGTGCTGACTGCCAGCTCAGAGCCTGGAGCCTGTTTCAGAGTCTGTGACTCCCTCTCTCTCTGACCTTCCCCTGCTCACGCTGTCTCTCTCTCTCTCTCTCTCTCTCCTAGAAATAAACATTTAAAAAAAAGAAAAGAAAAAATTAAAATATACCGAGACATTGAAAGAATTATATGTAGTATATACCCATGTACCCAATACCTTGACTTTATGATGAAAATTTTGCTGTATTTTCTTTAACACATATGTAAGTATCCATCCCTCTGTCTCTTGATGAATACACATTATTTTTAATGTTTCTCAGAATATTCGTCAATACACTTTGCCTGTCAACATTTTAGTATGCATGTCATTACAAAGAGTTTAATATTTATTAGTCTTTTTTTAGGTAAAACTTAAATACAGTGAAATATATAAATCTTAAGTGCACCATCTGATGAGTTTTGACAACTGCATACACCTATGAAACACAAACTTCTATCAAGATACAGGACATCACCATTATGCCAGAATGTTGCTTCATGCCTCTTTCCATCAAACCTGCTCCTAATACCTGCCCACATCCCAGAGACAACCAGTGTCTTCATTTTTTTAAATCATACTTGCACCAATTCCAGAACTTCATATCAATGGAATCATGCTGCGTGTACTCTTTGGGATAAGAATTCTTTCACTCAGCATGTGTTTGAGATTCTTCCTGATTGTTTCAAGTACCAGCAGATTTTCTTCACCCTTTCATTGCTGAGCTGTGTTCCAGGCATGCATATACCACAGGTGTTTATTGATTCTCCTGTTGATAGACACCTGGGCTGTGTCTAGTTGACTTTTTTGAATAGAGCTGCTACGAATTTCAGAGATGTTTTATTTTGCTTTTATTATAAATAATAAGGATATACACGTTCATTCTTTAACACTTGTAATTCCTTTTTTATGAATTATATATTTATGCATGCCCTTTTTAAATAATTTCTTGTAATTTCAAACTTTTTAAATACATTTTAACAATTTTTTAAGTAGCAAAAGTATTATCTCTGTAACTATCTTACTTGTATTTTGGTATTAAACTACTTTTATGATTTTTATTTTGGCAGTCGTGGCCAATCCTAAAAGTTACTTACAAAGGGAGGTTCTATTTTATAATATATTCTAAAATAATCTGATGGGGTTAACTATATATATTTAATTTTTTTAATGTTTATTTTTGAGGGAGAGACAGACAGACAGAGCACGAGCAGGGTAGGGGCAGATAGAGAGTCACAGAATCTGAAGCAGGTTCCAGGCTCTGAACTGTCAGCACAGAGCCCTATACAGGGTTCGAACCCACAATGAGATCATAATCTGAGCCAAAGTCAGATCCTTAACCAAATGAGCCACCCAGGCACCCCAACTACATATATTTTAAACAAATTTTGTACTCTTTGGAAATTTAATACCATTACCACTGAAACACACACACACACAACCTGACAAAGACAAAATAATTGGTTTAACTTTGATTTTAAATTCATGTGTAAATTCTAAGCAATCACCAGATTCATAGCTGAGAGCTTATTAAAAAGTTCTGAAATTGAGTAAAATATCAAGCAGGCAAAATACATTTTTGCAAAGTTTTATTTCCCTTAAGATAATAGTTACTGAAAAATTATATTTCAGAGCTTAGTTTAAAATACTGCTTTTGGATCAACCTATATGTGAGCAAGACAGTATTTTTCTAAGCCTGGTCCTTCCTCTTATCTTGGCAGGATTTGAAGATCTCTAATTAACTGGAGTGTTCCAGACTGTACAGAGATTATAGTTTTGGAAGGGTAGAGCCAAAAACCTTCTATCAAAGGGTCTATTCAGAAAGAAAGCAGAAAGAAAATGACATGTTTGCTAGTCTGCTGTATATTAAGATATTATCAGAGAGAACTGAGATACTTGCCCTTGGGGAGCCATCAAATCCAGGATACAGGTAGCAGGGTACCCACGTGGGAATGCTTAGGAATCCAGAGTGTATTAGGGCAAAACCCAGTTTTCCTTGTGTATCTCCTTTACTCTCATACTACACTACACACTTCTGACACCAGATATGTGAGTTCCTCCCCCCCTCCCCCCCGCTACCACCGCAAAACTGTTGTCTGCAACACCAGCTGGGCATCCTGCAATTTAACTCAATTCTGACATGTTACCTGAAGATCCTACATCATCTACATCATCTGAGTCTCGGATACCACTTTGGGAAGAGGGTCTTTAACAGATGGTCATAAAGGGTTCATGCACTCTAGACTTCTAATCTATTTGAATACAAGAAAGAATAGAAGATGTCAAGATTAGAGGACAGTCCAGTACGGAGCTGGAGGAGAGACAGTGACAGGGGTGGCCAGGTGAGCATCCCTAGGACATGGCAGAAATGACTCTTGGGAGAAATGTGATCTCTCTATGGCCATGTTCAACCTTTGGGAAAATTGTGATGGGAAGAAGTTTCTCATTTCTGTTCCTATATCCCACCCCAAATCATCATTTGAGCACTCTACTTCCCATGGTCAGGACTAGGGTGAGACAACAGAGGCATTTACTTTGGGAGCAAAATTTAAGGGAGCACTAAAAAGCTCAGTAGTCAAGAAAACATTTTAATGTAACACTTCAAAATCTAAATTAGTGCAAAAATCCATGATGAACAAGATATCAAAATTTGGGGGCACCTGCTGGCTCAGTCGGTAGAGCATGCAACTCTTGATCTCAGGGTCATAGTTTGAGCCCAGCATTGGGCATAGAGCTTACATTTAAAAAAAAAAGAAAGAAAGAAAAAGATATCAGGGGTGCCTGGGTGGCTCAGTTGGGTAAGTGTCTGACTCTTGATCTTGGCTTAGTTCATGATCTCACAGTTTGTGGGATTGACCCCACATAGGGTTCTGCACTGATGTTGTGGAGTCTGTTTGGGAATTCTCTCTCTCTGTTTCTCTGCCCCTACCCCCCCCCAAAATGGGTAAATAAACTTTTAAAAAAATATATCAAAATTTTAAAAGTCACGATCCGTATTATTTTTCTTCTTTTGCCTCAGGTTCCAATATGGCTCACCTCTGCACTTCCTGTGATTCTCATTTCCTCTCATTCCGATGAAAACACAGGTGTGAGTGCACATAATTGGATGTGCAAGAGAAAAACATTTGTTTCTGATTGCAACACTGTTCACTGGGGGAGCAGTGTCAGGTGAGCACCCAGGACTCAGGTCAGAGTTGCAGCCATCCAAGAACTAGCAGGGAGCCACTCATCTGACCCTGCCCCCTGAGAATGGCTGTTCCCAAAGGGACTGTTCCCAAAGGCCAAGAAAGAGGCTCTTGTACCAGCACAGCAGTACTGTCCTCTCTGGAGACCATTGCTGTTCTGTACACAGAAATGTTGGAGCCATATACAGGGTTTTCACATTTCCCCAGGTATCCTTTCCTCTCTGCAGATGGAAGACAGGATCCCTCCCACGAAGCAGTAAAATCCTTTACTTCCTGTCCCACCAAACATCCCTGTCATAATAAAATCCTCAGACAAACTTTATTGATCATTTTCTATCATTCCAGGAGCAAATGTGGGGAGAAGGAACAAAGTGAGCTATTTTTCTTAGCTGAGCAGTGAGGTAACATGATAAATAGTGACAAGAAAGGATCTGTGTTCTGAGGGACGTTTAATGGGTTTGTGAGGACCACCCCCTCTACCGCCACTATCCCCCAAGGGCGTGGTGTAGGTGAAGGAGGAGGCAGCTCATTAGTGCTGTTAGTCTGTCAGACTGCTGTCAGTATTGCAGTTCTCCTCTGTGAATATGGCAGGGGGAGAATGACAAAGAAGGGACGCTTCTTACTTTAAGTGAACGGGAAGGTACTTTTGAAATGAAGATTAATACTTTATTTTAAAAAATGATGGAAAGGGACCATTCTTTAACTGAATACCAATACTGCCTAACAGTTGTGGCCAGCCCAGCCCCTGCAAACCTGATGATGTTGAGAAAGCAGGCAGGGCTGACGTCCAATGATCCTGAAGGTGATAGTCCACTGCTCCTGGTGCCTTGGCATCCCCGTACCCCACCTGCAGTCCCAACATCCATCTTTAGTCATCTTCATTGGCCTTTGCTGAAACATTGAGGAGTAAGTTTAGCAAATGATCTTTTTATTTTTCCATTTTACTAGAACATTTTTTTATGTTTATTTTTGAGAGAGAGAGAGAGAGAGTGTGTGTGTGTGTGTGTGAGAGAGAGAGAGAGCGGGGGGAAGGGCGGGGGAGCACAGAATCCAAAGCAGGCTGTAGGCTCTGAGCTGTCAGTTCAGATCCTGATATGGGGCTCAAACCCACAAACTGAGATCATGACCTGAGCCAAAGTTGGACGCTTAACCTACTGAGCCACCCAGGCACCCCAGAAGATTCTTGATTAATAAGAATTTTAAGGAATCAAGGGGCACCTAGATGGCTCGGTTGGTTGAGTGTCTGATTCTTGATATTGGCTCAGGCCATGATCTCGTGGTCCTGAGATCAAGCCCCTTGTCATGCTCCAGGCTGACAGCAGAGAGCCTGCTTGGGATTTTCTCTCTCCCTCTCTCTCTCTGCCCTTCCCCTGCTCTTTCTCAAAACAAACAAACAAACAAACATTAAAAAATAATTTTAAGGAATCTTGAAAGAGAATAATATACCAGACATTTGTAATCAGCATTCAGTAGATATTCTGTGGCCGAAGATCCTATGAAGTACCCTGTTTTAATAGGTTTTAATACTCTATACCTGGAGATCCTGTGCAGTGTATCTTCTGAATCTGGGGATATCCATCCACATACCAAATGGTGAGTTCAAAACAGTTAAACAGCCAAACTCTAAGGTTACCTAACTGGCTGGCTTCATCATCAGTGTATTTGGATTAGAATATGGAAATGAGAATCTGAAAATATTCTCAGAGGATAGACCTTGCTTAATATATGGGGATCTGTGCTCTAGATATTCTCTGGAATATTTTTCCCCAGATTTCCCTTAGGTTTGCCTCCTGTGGTAAGCAGAACAATGATCCCTCCATCCCATATGTCCACCTCTTAGTGCCTACAAACCTGCGAATATGTTAGATTTCATGGCAAGGGGAAATAAGGTTGCAGGTGGAATTAAGGTTGCTAAACAGGTGATTCTGTGATGGAGAGATTACCTGGATTATCCATATACGCCCAATGTAATCAACAAGGGTCTTTATGATTAGAAGAGGAAAGCAGAAAAGATAGATCCAATGTAAGAAAAACAGTCTGATGTTGCTGGCTTTGAAGATGGAGGAATGGGGACACAAGTCAAGGAATGTGATCAGCTGGAAAAGGCAAAAACAAAACAAAACAAAACAAAAACACCCTGATTCTCTCTTAGAGCCTCTAGAAGGAATGCAGCCATACTAACACCTAGCATGTAGATTAGGAAGACCCATTTTGGACTTCTGAGCTCAAAAACTGTATGATAACACGTTTGTGTGTGAGTGTGTGTGTGTGTGTGTGTGTGTTTTAAGCCACTGTTTGTGGTAGTTTGTTACAGCAGCAATAGGAAACTAATATATCTTCTCATTTGATCTAAGCTCAAATATCTTCTTAAAGAGACATTTTTTTTTAAATTTTTACTTATTTTTGAGAGAGAGAGAGAGCGAGAGCACATGAGCAGGGAAAGGAGCAGAGAGAGAGGGAGACACAGAATCTGAAGCAGGTTCCAGGCTCTGAGCTGTCAGCACAGAGCCCAGTGCAGGGCTCTAACTCACGAACCCTGAGATCATGACCTGAGCTAAAGTCAGACACTTAACCATCTGAGCCACCCAGGTTCCCCTTAAAGAGACATTTCTTTTTTTCCTTTCTTTCTTAAATAGTTTATTGTCAAGTTGGTTTCCATATAACACCCAGTGCTCATCCCAACAAGTGCCCTCCTCCATGCCTATCACCCCCCTTTCCTTCTCCCCCCCCCCCATCAGCCCTCAGTTTGTTCTCAGCATTCAAGAGTCTCTCATGGTTTGCCTCCCTCTCTCTCCCCAACTATTTTTCCCCTTCTCCTCCCCCACGGTCCTCCGTTAAGTCCCTCCTAATCCACCTATACGTGAAAACATATGGTATCTGTCCTTCCCTGCCTGACTTATTTCACTCAGCATAACACCCTCAAGTTCCATCCACATTGCTACAAATGGCCAGATTTCATTCTTTCTCTTTGCCATGTAGTATTCCATTGTATAGATAAACCTCATCTTTAAAGAGACATTTCTTTTTATTAATTTTTTTAATGTTTTATTTATTTCTGAGAGAGAGAGAGAGAGTGAGCGAGCATGTGCAGGGGAGGGTCAGAGAGAGAGGGAGACACAGAATCTGAAACAGGCGCCAGGCTCTGAGCTAGCGGTCAGCACAGAGTCCGACGTGGGGCTCGAACCCACAAACCATGAGATCATGACCTGAGCCAAAGTCGGACGATCAACAGACTGAGCCATCCAGGAACCCCTAAAGAGACATTTCTTAACATCTCACACCTGCTAAGGTATCTGACCACACATGTTAATTTTTATTTGATTATAATTATCTAAAGATGGTTTTTTAATGTTTATTTTTGAGAAGGAGAAAGAGAGAGGGGGAGAGACAGACACCAGCAGGGGAGGGGCAGGGAGAGGAGACACAGAATCCAAAGCAGGCTCCAGGCTCTGAGCTGTCAGCCCAGAGCCCAATGCAGGGCTCCAATTCAAGACTGTGAGATCATCATGACCTGAGCCGAAGTGGGACCCTTAACCAACTGAGCCATCCAGGCACTCCTGATTATAATTATCTAAAATTATTTTTGTTTATTCCTTTTCCTTTTCACAAGAATGTAAATTCTAGGAGGGTAGGGACTTTGTTGGTCTTTTGACCTGTGTATCTCCTTTGCTTAGGATACCACTACATGATAGGCATCCTTTGTTGTATGAATGAGCCTTAAGCTAAGGACATAACACTCCTGCCACTGCTGAATCACAACTAGAGGGTAGCTGTTAGAAGAGTCCCATGCCTGGGTAGGTCCTATGTTGCAAGGAACTGTGCAATAGAAAACAGGAGTAGAAACAAATACCAAATGGGAATTAACAAATAAGCAATCAGTTGCTTAATTTTAGCTAATTTAGAAAGCTTGAAGAGTAAGTACTGTCCGTGGGCAACTGCAGCCTAATGAGTCCTCTGTGATTGCCAAGAAGTAACCAGTTTGGGAAGACCAGAAAGGTGTGAAAAGATATATGATTAACTCAAGTTACCTATATATTGTGTAATCACAGTTCTTAGGAGATCACACACAAAAATGCCTCATAACGACCAAGGGACAATGAGTAAAACAGGACAGATTATTTTCTTTTTATGTTGACGAGTCAGTTCTCAAGTGGAAATTCTTAAGATTATCAGGTTTAGCCCAAGCTTGAGTTCTGATAATCTTAGAAGTTTTTTCACTCTTAAATAGCTTATTAACAGAGTTCCTTATTTAATAGTTTCTAAAAAGACACCCTCAGAAAGGGCTGTCAGCAGCCCAGCGGGTAAGGCTTACCCCTTCCCCCTGCCCCGGTGTCAACACCTTGGAAAAGGCCTTCAGAATCTAGCACGCCTAAGAGCCACGCCCAGATCCAAAGGCTCTCACCCGCCTCTGCACTGTAGACTCAGCGGGACACAGCCCGGAGTAAATTTCAGAGCTGCCAGAGGACTCTACGCTCAGCCAGCCAATGGCCAGAGAACGGGGGCGGGACCTCGGGGTGTCCGGCCAATAGGAATGCGGCGGGGCAGAAGGGCGACCCCGCTCCATGGCGGTGGGGGTTCGTAGCCCCAGCCCCAGCCCCGGGCGATGTGGGACCCTCCGGGTGCTGAGGCGTGCTTGGCGGCGCTCGGAGCCTTGCTCTTATTGCTGCTCTTCGCGTTTGGGATCCGCCAGCTGCTGAAGCAGAGGCGGCCCAATGGCTTCCCTCCCGGGCCGTCGGGGCTGCCATTTATAGGCAACATCTACTCATTGGCCTCCTCGGGCGAGCTGCCCCACGTCTACATGAGAAAGCAGAGCCAGGTGTACGGCGAGGTACAGCCCGACGGGCTACGGGCAGGGAGGGCCCGGGCCTTTCTCTGGGGCGGACTGGACGGCGGCTCCTGGGCCCTAGCTGTCG